>NC_090253.1:7130969-7185969 GCF_037325665.1 Littorina saxatilis
TTGTTTTTCCTGATGTTGTAGCTTTACCTCAGTGCTTCAATGGAAACAAGGGAAAGCAACTCTTCCACATCGTCAGAGACACCATTAGAACAACAACAAAATCAAATACCAGATACGTTTAAGTGCTCGTAGTAGTTGTTGTTTAGGTGTGCCGCACCCTTACTCCAACGCACCTCTAACAGAATTAGGAAAGCAATCAGCAAATGAGACAATATTGAGGCTGGTGTTCAATAACTTATTTAGGAGGTATCACAGCAGCTCTCCTCATTTCACAAAACAAAAAGTAGGCCAGTCCTGCTGTCAGACCAATATCAACAGTGGACCCGCTGTTTCCACACCCACAGTGATATGTCACTCACGGTAAACACAATTAGGAGCTATTTGCAAGTGCAATTTGGGTAAAAGCTATACAACGGTGTGTTTACGTCAAACAGAGATAGAAGTGCATTTATCATTCACCCTCCTGGGTCCGGTTGGATACACACACGGGACCTTGGGGGGGATATATTATTGCTCGTCTGCTTTGTAGTGACAGTTGCTGACCTTGTTTAGGGACGTTTGCTGTTTATATAGCGCACCTCGCAATCACACGCCACCAGTTACTGTGGCGTTATTGTGTGTCAGATTTGCATGGTTGGATAGTAGTGTATAGTGAAGAATGATTCTGACTTTCGACGCCTGGATTACTTGTTTTCAATGGTCTACGCGTATGTGAGCCGCACAGTTTCTGTTCGGGAGAATGGCTTTTAAACGGTCATAGACTGTATAATTGTATTGCTATCAACAGAAGCCTGAACTTACTGTTTCACGTGAGTGTATGTGTGAGATTTCTACTGAGAGGAAAGTAAATCTATTTCACAACGATCAAGGTGTGTCAGTTCGTTCTGCAAAACAGTTTACATGCCACGTTGAAATCACAACACAAACAAATATTTCAACTCGGTTGGAGCACAGTTTATGCAAGTGTGTTTTTCTCTCTGTAATAATTTTGTAACATATAAATATGTTTCATGCTCATTTCAGAGGCATATTTCCTCGCCTTCTCTGAGAAAAAAAAAAATCCAAAATGAGCAAAAGGAGTGTTGGTTCGCTGTGTCTGATATACGTTTTTCTTGTGTTTTTGGTCAAACGACATAATCTGCAAATTTCAACCCAGGGACCTTCCGCCGTGCCGTCGCTTTTCGATAGGGTAGCCGACATCTTTCCAGACTTTGAACACCAGGTGGTAGCACTGCACACAGAGTTGTGCGGAACGAGCTGCAATTTCTCACACACAGGCGCCAGGCCAGAGAAAGCTCGAGCCTGTAGTTCATGTGCCTGTGACCACCTGTGCCTCATCTATGACGACTGTTGTCCTGACGTGCAGCTGTTGGACACCATCCAGCTAGAGCTGCTAAACTTCACTCTGACGCGTCAAGAAATGAAGGCGATGACTGAAGACAGAGACCTGTACACTTGTGAGGTATCTCACATGAGACCAGATATTCCAGAAGCCGACTACGACAACTTTTTTCCTATGATCAATTATTGCCCGAGGACCGATTCGAGCAGCAGGACAAACTCCAGTCAGATGAAGAAGGGGGAGCCATTACCGGAGTTCACGGTCGCGGAAGAGACGGCAGGATCGCTGGAGTCGAAGTGCGAGAACAGAGAGATGTCCGAACACTGGGACTATCACAGACCCTTGACGTCGAGTCATGGGCTGGTGTACCGGAACAAGTTCTGCGCCCAGTGTCACGGAGAACACACAGACAATCTGACTGATTGGACGACGGCTGTCACGTGCTATGCTGACCTCCTGCACTCTGTCACCTCTTCGTCAGGTGAACATAATTATTGTCTTTCTTTATTTTCTTATTTTTCTTTTTTTCAATTTAGTAAATATTTTCCTGGATCACGAACTCTCACCCTTCTCGGGTACTTGTAGTAACATTTTCAATGTGACGACGAAGCCAGACTCAAACATAACTGTTGTTGCAGAAAAAAACCGCTTTGTAACCCCTGTAATTGTAACACATTTTTACATTTAGTCAAGTTTTGACTAAATGTTTTAACATAGACAGGGAATCGAGACGAGAGTCGTGGTGTATGTGTGTGTGTGTGTGTGTGTGTGTGTGTGTGTGTGTGTGTGTGTGTGTGTGTGTGTGTGTGTTTTCTTTATTTGGTGTTTAACGTCGTTTTCAACCACGAAGGTAAAATCGCGACGGGGAAAGGGGGGAGAGGGGATAGAGCCATTTGTTAATTGTTTCTTGTTCACAAAAGCACTAATAAAACATTTGCTCCAGGGGCTTGCAACGTAGTACAATATATTACCTTACTGGGAGAATGCAAGTTTCCAGTACAAAGGACTTAACATTTCTTACATACTGCTTGACTAAAATCTTTACAAAAATTGACTATATTCTATACAAGAAACATTTAACAAGGGTAAAAGGAGAAACAGAATCCGTTAGTCGCCTCTTACGACATGCTGGGGAGCATCGGGTAAATTCTTCCCCCTAACCCGCGGGGGGTTGTGTGTGTGTGTGTGTGTGTGTGTGTGTGTGTAGATCGATTCCGAGGAAACTACAAGGCCGATCTTCATGAAATGATAAATGTCTTTGATGACGTCATAGCCGGCCTTTAGTGAAATGTAAGGCGGCACTGTCACGCCCTCATTTTTTAACCAAATTGATTAACATTTTAGTTACGCTATATTCGACGAAGGCCGGACGTTGATATTGCATTTCAGCTTGAGTTTGGTCATTACAAATCTAAAAATTGTAATTAAAATAATTTTTTTGGAAATCGATCCAAAAATAATTTTATCTTATTTCTAATTATCTTCAGATTCCAAAAACATATAAATATATTATATTTGGATTAAAGACAAGCTCTGAAAATTAGAAATATGAATATTATGATTAAAATTAAATTTCGACTATCGATGTAAAAACAATTACATCTTACTCCTTGTCGGTTCCTGATTCCAAAAACATATAGATATGTTATGTGTGGATTAAAAACAAGCTCAGAAAGGTAAAAACGAATAAAGATACAGAAAAGCGTGCTATCCTGTTCAGCACCGCTACTAGCGCGCTTCACTGCCTTTTCCACGAGCGGGAGACGGTCTTGGCGAAAACATGCAGTGCGTTCAGTTTCATTGTGTGACGAGTTCCACAGCTTGACTACATGTAGTAATGTCGCCTCACGCGACTTGTTTCATTGTGTGCCGAGTTCCATAGCTTGACTACATGTAGTAATGTCGCCTCGCGCGACTTGTTTCATTGTGTGCCGAGTTCCATAGCTTGACTACATGTAGTAATGTCGCCTCGCGCGACTTGTTTCATTGTGTGCCGAGTTCCATAGCTTGACTACATGTAGTAATTTCGCCTCACGCGACTTGTTTCATTGTGTGCCGAGTTCCATAGCTTGACTACATGTAGTAATGTCGCCTCGCGCGACTTGTTTCATTGTGTGCCGAGTTCCATAGCTTGACTACATGTAGTCATTTCGCCTCACGCGACTTGTTTCATTGTGTGCCGAGTTCCACAGCTTGACTACATGTAGTCATTTCGCCTCACGCGACTTGTTTCATTGTGTGCCGAGTTCCATAGCTTGACTACATGTAGTCATTTCGCCTCACGCGACTTGTTTCATTGTGTGCCGAGTTCCATAGCTTGACTACATGTAGTAATGTCGCCTCACGCGACTTGTTTCATTGTGTGCCGAGTTCCACAGCTTGACTACATGTAGTCATTTCGCCTCACGCGACTTGTTTCATTGTGTGCCGAGTTCCATAGCTTGACTACATGTAGTCATTTCGCCTCACGCGACTTGTTTCATTGTGTGCCGAGTTCCACAGCTTGACTACATGTAGTCATTTCGCCTCACGCGACTTGTTTCATTGTGTGCCGAGTTCCATAGCTTGACTACATGTAGTCATTTCGCCTCACGCGACTTGTTTCATTGTGTGCCGAGTTCCATAGCTTGACTACATGTAGTCATTTCGCCTCACGCGACTTGTTTCATTGTGTGCCGAGTTCCACAGCTTGACTACATGTAGTCATTTCGCCTCACGCGACTTGTTTCATTGTGTGCCGAGTTCCATAGCTTGACTACATGTAGTCATTTCGCCTCACGCGACTTGTTTCATTGTGTGCCGAGTTCCATAGCTTGACTACATGTAGTCATTTCGCCTCACGCGACTTGTTTCATTGTGTGCCGAGTTCCATAGCTTGACTACGTGTAGTAATTTCGCCTCACGCGACTTGTTTCATTGTGTGCCGAGTTCCATAGCTTGACTACATGTAGTCATTTCGCCTCACGCGACTTGTTTCATTGTGTGCCGAGTTCCACAGCTTGACTACATGTAGTCATTTCGCCTCACGCGACTTGTTTCATTGTGTGCCGAGTTCCACAGCTTGACTACATGTAGTACTTTCGCCTCACGCGACTTGTTTCATTGTGTGCCGAGTTCCACAGCTTGACTACATGTAGTCATTTCGCCTCACGCGACTTGTTTCATTGTGTGCCGAGTTCCATAGCTTGACTACATGTAGTCATTTCGCCTCACGCGACTTGTTTCATTGTGTGCCGAGTTCCATAGCTTGACTACATGTAGTCATTTCGCCTCACGCGACTTGTTTCATTGTGTGCCGAGTTCCATAGCTTGACTACATGTAGTCATTTCGCCTCACGCGACTTGTTTCATTGTGTGCCGAGTTCCACAGCTTGACTACATGTAGTACTTTCGCCTCACGCGACTTGTTTCATTGTGTGCCGAGTTCCACAGCTTGACTACATGTAGTCATTTCGCCTCACGCGACTTGTTTCATTGTGTGCCGAGTTCCATAGCTTGACTACATGTAGTCATTTCGCCTCACGCGACTTGTTTCATTGTGTGCCGAGTTCCATAGCTTGACTACATGTAGTCATTTCGCCTCACGCGACTTGTTTCATTCTGTGCCGAGTTCCATAGCTTGACTACATGTAGTCATTTCGCCTCACGCGACTTGTTTCATTGTGTGCCGAGTTCCATAGCTTGACTACATGTAGTCATTTCGCCTCACGCGACTTGTTTCATTGTGTGCCGAGTTCCATAGCTTGACTACATGTAGTCATTTCGCCTCACGCGACTTGTTTCATTGTGTGCCGAGTTCCATAGCTTGACTACATGTAGTCATTTCGCCTCACGCGACTTGTTTCATTGTGTGCCGAGTTCCATAGCTTGACTACATGTAGTCATTTCGCCTCACGCGACTTGTTTCATTGTGTGCCGAGTTCCACAGCTTGACTACATGTAGTCATTTCGCCTCACGCGACTTGTTTCATTGTGTGCCGAGTTCCATAGCTTGACTACATGTAGTAATGTCGCCTCACGCGACTTGTTTCATTGTGTGCCGAGTTCCATAGCTTGACTACATGTAGTCATTTCGCCTCACGCGACTTGTTTCATTGTGTGCCGAGTTCCATAGCTTGACTACATGTAGTCATTTCGCCTCACGCGACTTGTTTCATTGTGTGCCGAGTTCCATAGCTTGACTACATGTAGTCATTTCGCCTCACGCGACTTGTTTCATTGTGTGCCGAGTTCCACAGCTTGACTACATGTAGTCATTTCGCCTCACGCGACTTGTTTCATTGTGTGCCGAGTTCCATAGCTTGACTACATGTAGTCATTTCGCCTCACGCGACTTGTTTCATTGTGTGCCGAGTTCCATAGCTTGACTACATGTAGTCATTTCGCCTCACGCGACTTGTTTCATTGTGTGCCGAGTTCCACAGCTTGACTACATGTAGTCATTTCGCCTCACGCGACTTGTTTCATTGTGTGCCGAGTTCCACAGCTTGACTACATGTAGTCATTTCGCCTCACGCGACTTGTTTCATTGTGTGCCGAGTTCCACAGCTTGACTACATGTAGTCATTTCGCCTCACGCGACTTGTTTCATTGTGTGCCGAGTTCCACAGCTTGACTACATGTAGTACTTTCGCCTCACGCGACTTGTTTCATTGTGTGCCGAGTTCCACAGCTTGACTACATGTAGTCATTTCGCCTCACGCGACTTGTTTCATTGTGTGCCGAGTTCCATAGCTTGACTACATGTAGTCATTTCGCCTCACGCGACTTGTTTCATTGTGTGCCGAGTTCCATAGCTTGACTACATGTAGTCATTTCGCCTCACGCGACTTGTTTCATTGTGTGCCGAGTTCCATAGCTTGACTACATGTAGTCATTTCGCCTCACGCGACTTGTTTCATTGTGTGCCGAGTTCCACAGCTTGACTACATGTAGTACTTTCGCCTCACGCGACTTGTTTCATTGTGTGCCGAGTTCCACAGCTTGACTACATGTAGTCATTTCGCCTCACGCGACTTGTTTCATTGTGTGCCGAGTTCCATAGCTTGACTACATGTAGTCATTTCGCCTCACGCGACTTGTTTCATTGTGTGCCGAGTTCCATAGCTTGACTACATGTAGTCATTTCGCCTCACGCGACTTGTTTCATTGTGTGCCGAGTTCCATAGCTTGACTACATGTAGTCATTTCGCCTCACGCGACTTGTTTCATTGTGTGCCGAGTTCCATAGCTTGACTACATGTAGTCATTTCGCCTCACGCGACTTGTTTCATTGTGTGCCGAGTTCCATAGCTTGACTACATGTAGTCATTTCGCCTCACGCGACTTGTTTCATTGTGTGCCGAGTTCCATAGCTTGACTACATGTAGTCATTTCGCCTCACGCGACTTGTTTCATTGTGTGCCGAGTTCCATAGCTTGACTACATGTAGTCATTTCGCCTCACGCGACTTGTTTCATTGTGTGCCGAGTTCCACAGCTTGACTACATGTAGTCATTTCGCCTCACGCGACTTGTTTCATTGTGTGCCGAGTTCCATAGCTTGACTACATGTAGTCATTTCGCCTCACGCGACTTGTTTCATTGTGTGCCGAGTTCCATAGCTTGACTACATGTAGTCATTTCGCCTCACGCGACTTGTTTCATTGTGTGCCGAGTTCCATAGCTTGACTACATGTAGTCATTTCGCCTCACGCGACTTGTTTCATTGTGTGCCGAGTTCCATAGCTTGACTACATGTAGTCATTTCGCCTCACGCGACTTGTTTCATTGTGTGCCGAGTTCCACAGCTTGACTACATGTAGTCATTTCGCCTCACGCGACTTGTTTCATTGTGTGCCGAGTTCCACAGCTTGACTACATGTAGTCATTTCGCCTCACGCGACTTGTTTCATTGTGTGCCGAGTTCCATAGCTTGACTACATGTAGTCATTTCGCCTCACGCGACTTGTTTCATTGTGTGCCGAGTTCCACAGCTTGACTACATGTAGTCATTTCGCCTCACGCGACTTGTTTCATTGTGTGCCGAGTTCCACAGCTTGACTACATGTAGTCATTTCGCCTCACGCGACTTGTTTCATTGTGTGCCGAGTTCCACAGCTTGACTACATGTAGTCATTTCGCCTCACGCGACTTGTTTCATTGTGTGCCGAGTTCCATAGCTTGACTACATGTAGTCATTTCGCCTCACGCGACTTGTTTCATTGTGTGCCGAGTTCCACAGCTTGACTACATGTAGTCATTTCGCCTCACGCGACTTGTTTCATTGTGTGCCGAGTTCCACAGCTTGACTACATGTAGTCATTTCGCCTCACGCGACTTGTTTCATTGTGTGCCGAGTTCCACAGCTTGACTACATGTAGTCATTTCGCCTCACGCGACTTGTTTCATTGTGTGCCGAGTTCCACAGCTTGACTACATGTAGTCATTTCGCCTCACGCGACTTGTTTCATTGTGTGCCGAGTTCCACAGCTTGACTACATGTAGTCATTTCGCCTCACGCGACTTGTTTCATTGTGTGCCGAGTTCCACAGCTTGACTACATGTAGTCATTTCGCCTCACGCGACTTGTTTCATTGTGTGCCGAGTTCCACAGCTTGACTACATGTAGTCATTTCGCCTCACGCGACTTGTTTCATTGTGTGCCGAGTTCCACAGCTTGACTACATGTAGTCATTTCGCCTCACGCGACTTGTTTCATTGTGTGCCGAGTTCCACAGCTTGACTACATGTAGTCATTTCGCCTCACGCGACTTGTTTCATTGTGTGCCGAGTTCCACAGCTTGACTACATGTAGTCATTTCGCCTCACGCGACTTGTTTCATTGTGTGCCGAGTTCCATAGCTTGACTACATGTAGTCATTTCGCCTCACGCGACTTGTTTCATTGTGTGCCGAGTTCCATAGCTTGACTACATGTAGTCATTTCGCCTCACGCGACTTGTTTCATTGTGTGCCGAGTTCCACAGCTTGACTACATGTAGTCATTTCGCCTCACGCGACTTGTTTCATTGTGTGCCGAGTTCCACAGCTTGACTACATGTAGTCATTTCGCCTCACGCGACTTGTTTCATTGTGTGCCGAGTTCCACAGCTTGACTACATGTAGTCATTTCGCCTCACGCGACTTGTTTCATTGTGTGCCGAGTTCCACAGCTTGACTACATGTAGTCATTTCGCCTCACGCGACTTGTTTCATTGTGTGCCGAGTTCCACAGCTTGACTACATGTAGTCATTTCGCCTCACGCGACTTGTTTCATTGTGTGCCGAGTTCCATAGCTTGACTACATGTAGTCATTTCGCCTCACGCGACTTGTTTCATTGTGTGCCGAGTTCCACAGCTTGACTACATGTAGTCATTTCGCCTCACGCGACTTGTTTCATTGTGTGCCGAGTTCCACAGCTTGACTACATGTAGTCATTTCGCCTCACGCGACTTGTTTCATTGTGTGCCGAGTTCCATAGCTTGACTACATGTAGTCATTTCGCCTCACGCGACTTGTTTCATTGTGTGCCGAGTTCCATAGCTTGACTACATGTAGTCATTTCGCCTCACGCGACTTGTTTCATTGTGTGCCGAGTTCCAGAGCTTGACTACATGTAGTCATTTCGCCTCACGCGACTTGTTTCATTGTGTGCCGAGTTCCACAGCTTGACTACATGTAGTAATGTCGCCTCACGCGACTTGTTTCATTGTGTGCCGAGTTCCAGAGCTTGACTACATGTAGTCATTTCGCCTCACGCGACTTGTTTCATTGTGTGCCGAGTTCCACAGCTTGACTACATGTAGTCATTTCGCCTCACGCGACTTGTTTCATTGTGTGCCGAGTTCCACAGCTTGACTACATGTAGTCATTTCGCCTCACGCGACTTGTTTCATTGTGTGCCGAGTTCCACAGCTTGACTACATGTAGTCATTTCGCCTCACGCGACTTGTTTCATTGTGTGCCGAGTTCCACAGCTTGACTACATGTAGTAATTTCGCCTCACGCGACTTGTTTCATTGTGTGCCGAGTTCCATAGCTTGACTACATGTAGTCATTTCGCCTCACGCGACTTGTTTCATTGTGTGCCGAGTTCCATAGCTTGACTACATGTAGTCATTTCGCCACACGCGACTTGTTTCATTGTGTGCCGAGTTCCATAGCTTGACTACATGTAGTCATTTCGCCTCACGCGACTTGTTTCATTGTGTGCCGAGTTCCACAGCTTGACTACATGTAGTCATTTCGCCTCACGCGACTTGTTTCATTGTGTGCCGAGTTCCACAGCTTGACTACATGTAGTCATTTCGCCTCACGCGACTTGTTTCATTGTGTGCCGAGTTCCACAGCTTGACTACATGTAGTCATTTCGCCTCACGCGACTTGTTTCATTGTGTGCCGAGTTCCACAGCTTGACTACATGTAGTCATTTCGCCTCACGCGACTTGTTTCATTGTGTGCCGAGTTCCACAGCTTGACTACGTGTAGTAATTTCGCCTCACGCGACTTGTTTCATTGTGTGCCGAGTTCCACAGCTTGACTACGTGTAGTAATTTCGCCTCACGCGACTTGTTTCATTGTGTGCCGAGTTCCACAGCTTGACTACGTGTAGTAATTTCGCCTCACGCGACTTGTTTCATTGTGTGCCGAGTTCCACAGCTTGACTACGTGTAGTAATTTCGCCTCACGCGACTTGTTTCATTGTGTGCCGAGTTCCACAGCTTGACTACGTGTAGTAATTTCGCCTCACGCGACTTGTTTCATTGTGTGCCGAGTTCCACAGCTTGACTACGTGTAGTAATTTCGCCTCACGCGACTTGTTTCATTGTGTGCCGAGTTCCACAGCTTGACTACGTGTAGTAATTTCGCCTCACGCGACTTGTTTCATTGTGTGCCGAGTTCCACAGCTTGACTACGTGTAGTAATTTCGCCTCACGCGACTTGTTTCATTGTGTGCCGAGTTCCACAGCTTGACTACGTGTAGTAATTTCGCCTCACGCGACTTGTTTCATTGTGTGCCGAGTTCCACAGCTTGACTACATGTAGTCATTTCGCCTCACGCGACTTGTTTCATTGTGTGCCGAGTTCCACAGCTTGACTACATGTAGTCATTTCGCCTCACGCGACTTGTTTCATTGTGTGCCGAGTTCCATAGCTTGACTACATGTAGTCATTTCGCCTCACGCGACTTGTTTCATTGTGTGCCGAGTTCCATAGCTTGACTACATGTAGTCATTTCGCCTCACGCGACTTGTTTCATTGTGTGCCTAGTTCCATAGCTTGACTACATGTAGTAATGTCGCCTCGCGCGACTTGTTTCATTGTGTGACGAGTTCCACAGCTTGACTACATGTAGTAATGTCGCCTCACGCGACTTGTTTCATTGTGTGCCGAGTTCCATAGCTTGACTACATGTAGTAATGTCGCCTCGCGCGACTTGTTTCATTGTGTGCCGAGTTCCATAGCTTGACTACATGTAGTAATTTCGCCTCACGCGACTTGTAGGTTTTGTGCTTTTGCTTTTTGTTTTCCTGTGTCGTCCAGAACATAGACCAAAATAGCCTGGACCGCCAACTCGTCACGTGACCCTTCGAGGTTACGACACTCGACTTCCAGGGGCGCTTAGCGTCCGGTTTGAAAGGCCAGCGATTCGAAGACAGTGAAAAGAAAGCACGCTCCAGTTATTTGTGACAATGGGAGGTGACAATGAACTGGATTTTCCAAAACTCCAAACTAAACTTAACAAAACTCATCGAAAAACATGTTCCATATGCACTTTAGCTGAGTTTATTTTAGCATTTTCAGAACTTACCTCTGCAACTTCGTCCATGTTTACAATCGACACCAGATATGACATCCCCCTGATTTCTGAAAGGCCATGTAAGCGTAGGTTCCTAAATGCGAGAGGCCACTACCTCGTAATAGAGAGAAAGAGCGGAGAGAGAGCTAGTTGGCGGTCCAGGATAAATGGTCTATGTCCAGAAGAAGCCGAAAACTCGACCTTGTCTTTGTGCTGTCTTTGTGTTAGTGAGTATCGTTTTTACATTTAGTCAAGTTTTGACTAAATGTTTTTGTGTGTGTGTGTGTGTGTGTAGAGCGATTCAGAGTAAACTACTGGACCGATCTTTATGAAATTTGACATGAGAGTTCCTGGGTATGATATCCCCAGATATTTTTTCTTTTTTTCGATAATTGTCTTTGATGACGTCATATCCGGCTTTTTGTAAAAGTTGAGGCGGCACTGCCACATCCTCATTTTTCAATCAAATTGATTGACATTTTTGTAAAGCAATCTTCGACGAAGGCCGGACTTCAGTATTGCATTTCAGCTTGGTGGCTAAAAAATTAATTAATGACTTTGGTCATTAACAATCTGAAAATTGTAATTAATTTTTTGTTATAAAACGATCCAAAATTACGTTCATCTTATTCTTCATCATTGTCTGATTCCAAAAACATATAAATATGTTATATTCGGATTAAACACAAGCTCTGCAAATAAAAAATATAATAATTATGATCAAAAGTAAATTTCCGAAATCGATTTAAAAACAATTTCATCTTATTCCTTGTCGGTTCCTGATTCCAAAAACATATAGATATGATATGTTTGGATTAAAAACACGCTCAGAAAGTTATAACGAAGAGAGGTACAGAAAAGCGTGCCATGCAGCACAGCGAAACCACTACCGCGCTAAACAGGCTCGTCAGTTTCACTGCGTTTTTCACGAGCGGCGAACCACGGTCATTGTGAAAAAATGCAGTGCGTTCAGTTTCATTCTGTGAGTTCCACAGCTTGACTAAATGTAGTAATTTCGCCTCACGCGACTTGTCTTTTGTTTTACAATTGTGTAACATAAATATGTTTCATGCTCATTTCAGAGGCATATTTCCTCGCCCTCAATACCACAGACTGTGACGTTCGTTTCACTGCGACAACGGCCGCCGACAATCCACGCCGATGCGAGTACGTCAACAAACCGGTTATCTCCTCTTGCAACCAGACGGGCATGTGGCGCGACTACGATGCCAAAATAGAACGCGCATGCGCAAGCTTCACATCCGTCGTACAAAGGAATTACAAGAACGCTTTCTGTTACCTGTGCAACAACGATTTCAACTTTGAAGTCGCGCAATATTTTCTGAATCAGGCCAAGAGTCCAGGAAACCCAGGGCGAGCTAGTTTTTACGCCTTGTTGGATCTGGATTCTCAGGATCCCAGCTCCACTTCTGCCGCAGGGGAAGGAATGGCGCCAAGTCTTCCCAATGAAAGAAGACAGTGTGAGACAGGAACGACGCTCGATCCCTTAGACGTGAGTTACTTTCAATTCTTGGCTTTGTTGGGTTTTTCTTAAGATTGCCTCCCTTGTAAATTCGTTTTGCACGAAAATAAAATAATGGTTGGCAGGTAAATATAATGAATGTCAAGTTAAATAAATTTAACTCCAAAATATTATGAATTATGACTGATGAACTTTCGATTGTTGTTGCGTTCTTCCGGTCAGTTAATTAATCTGTCTGTCGCGCGCGCGCGCGCGCGCGCGCGTGTGTGTGTGTGTGTGTGTGTGTGTGTGTGTGTGTGTGTGAGTGTGTGTGTGTGTGTGTGTGTGTGTGTCTCTCTCTGTCTCTGTTTCTCTCTGTGTCTCTGTCTCTCTCTGTTTCTCTCTCTCTCTCTCTTTCGCGCATAACCAGCATGTATCACACACACATACGCACACACACGCACGCACGCACGTACGCACACACACACACACACACACAAACGCACGCACGCACACACGCGCACGCACACACACATACACACAAACACACAGCGCTGAGAGATACAAATAAATGTTAGCCAAATTTCTATTTTTGTCCAGTGCCAATGCCGACCGCTGAGCTGTGCGGAGGGTTTACGCCCTGAGGGAGACAACTGCAGACAAGTCTTCGCTGCCACAAATTACTTTGGCTTCAGAGTTTGCTCCCGTTTTCAGTTGACGTCACGAACGCCATTTGATTCGGTCGAGTATATAGATTTTGCGATGAGTCTGGAAAATGTAAGTGCACTTTATTTTGGATGAATAAGATAAAAAGAATGTTTGTATTTAACCTTCGCCCGAACGGGTTATCGACTACACACGGAAGACATCGTGGAGCAGTGCGGACCCATGCTTCTCAAAGAAGGAAAAATATTCATACCCAAAGAAGCAAATACGTGCATCTCCTTCCGTAGACGCCGTGGTTAAATTTCCGCGAGAAGTAATTAGATTAAATTATTAATTTAATTATTACCGTGCGGACTAAAGCTTCTCAAAAAAGGAAATACGTGCATACCCTTCTGTGGACGTCGTGGGGCCGTGTGGACCCACATTGTTATTGTATGAATCCTTCTTTGAGAAACATGGGTCAACAATGTCTTCCGTGTGTAGTCTAAATTTGACCTTTGTTTTTTTAATTACTTCTCGCTGAAATTGAATGAACTTTTAGGACATAAGAGCTTTTCCAAAAATGAATAAGACAGTAATAAGCTTAGGCCTAAAAAAAAAATTGGTGTGGTTACGGTAACCCGACCTACCCTATTTTTAGGGGCCGACCCTATAACTTTTTATTACATTTGTGGAAAAACAAACAAAAAAACAGTGCAGAAAACGCAATGAAAGCGAAAGCGCTCGAGTCGCACACTTATTTCCCTGTCATGTAGGTTTAATTTGTACACATTAGAAAAAAAAGTTAAAAAAAAAAGTGATTGCCTACCTTCCTACCCTATTTTTTTTGGCTATGTTACCTTAACCACACCTATTTTTGGGGGGCCTTAGTTCTGAACAAGTGGATTGTTGAAGATGATGCAGTGTTAAGAATACCTGGATGATAACAAGGTGGGTATATATATATATAATTATATATATGTATAGGTTACAACACGAGTGGTTTTTTATATGGCTTGTATTTCAGTCAAGACCCAGCGGATGAATATCATCGGGAGACACGAGCCTCTGGCGAGTGTCTCTCGATTGATATTCCCGCTGGGTCTTGACTGAAATACAAGCCATATAAAAAACCACGAGTGTTGTAATCTGTATATCCCATTCTACCATCAAACACAAAGTGTAGACTACTAGCGGCACTGTTGCGATCTGTGCAGGGTAAAACTGTTGCCAGCGAGACTTAGCCCTTTTGCAACCTTAAACTAAGTGACCGTCGCTGAAAAAATAAAACGAATGAGTGCATCGATAAGTACGCGGTAACACTACTTTCAGACCATTTAAAAGCTTTAAGTAAAGGTTCATAAGTTGCAAGAAAGTAATGAAGTCGAATAGAAATTAATTTAGTTGAAGCGCACAATTCTTTTGTTTTGCGTTTCAGGTCGGCAGAACGGGCGAAACGGGTTTGGGACCCATTTGGCTTACTCGATTCAGAATTGATTCCACGTTGTTTTTCTCGAACGTGTGTAATTAGGCTTATTGACAGAGAAGCAAATCTTAGGGAACAAATATGTAGGTTTAGATTTAACCATTTGCTCCCTATTTGAAATGTATCTACGTGATAAACTGTTTTGCGAGTGTGTTTGCATGGATGAACTTAAACTGGTATGGGTGAGAGGAAAACGCGACCGACACGTCTGTCACCGCCGATTGATTGCATTTTGAAGGAATATGACTGGATTACGGAAAAATATGTGGACTTACTGCAGAGCCAGGCAAAAGAGTAGACTTGCTCGCAAAACACGTGAAACAGCCGATGTTTGATAGCTGAAGGCGCACACCGGCAAAACACACTACCGACAGATTCTCAAAAGTCGTCTGCTAACGATGCAAGGGGAGGGTACTCGTGTTTTTGTTTTGGTTCGCTAGCATCTGGTTATCTTGTAAGTTGAATGTTCGTTTTTTTCGACCTGCATTGCTTTCATAATGAAAGAAACTTTTGCTTATTGCATCTCATACATCAGATCAGTTCTGAGATTCATTTTTGCGTGCAACTGATATGGTTTTCTGAGCCGTGCAATACGATTTTAGAACTTCATACAAATGTGTCACATTGTTCGGCGCGAGGTCAAAGGTCGGGAGGAAAGTAGTCCTTTGCCCAAATCGGAATCTGCACTATCATATATTTTTTGGAGTCCATGATGTATTTATTGAGCTATAAAAATACAACATATATACCCATACTGAAGTAACAGAGACAAAGAAGGGAGGTCATGGGATATATATATATATTATATATATATATATATATATATATTGTGTGTGTGTGTGTGTGTGTGTGTGTGTGCGTGTGTGTGTGTGTGTGTGTGTGTGTGTGTGTGCATGTGTGTGTGTGTGTGCACGTTCGTCAGAAAATGTTTGTTTACGCCTTGGTTCTTCTTCATCCTCAGATTAGTCTGTCAAACATGACCGTAAAACACACAGGAACGTTCCCCCAGCTTGCTTGTGAGGACAACAGAAGTCTCACCGTGGACGTTACCACGGAAATACACAGCACCCAGTTCATGCTTCTCAGAGAAATGGCTGACTCTCTCACCGGGGCGTTGAAAGCTTACGCCTCGGACAGATCCAAATTGCGTCCTGCTAACGTAACGGTGATCGCTCCAGCGCCTGGCTGTAACGGCGACTCTGATTGGCCCAGCGTCATTCCAGACAGCTGCCCCACAAAAAACGAATCGGTGGCTTTGAAGCCGACTGGTTTCGAAGGAAATAGCGTCCCGTTACTGGGGGTGAACAAGTTGAGTTTTTCCACACTACACAACACCGCCTTTTGTCCTCGGGTTAATCTTACACAGGAGGAGTTCAGAAACTTCAGCGTTGGACTCGCCCAGATGGAGCTCGTTGAGAGTAACATTACTGTTGACGTTACTCGCGAAGGACAAAGAACTTTCTATCTCCTTTGTGTTGAAGACTTCCACAAGATTCTCCTTCCCGATGTGTGTGCGATCAGTCCAGCTCAACCGGACACGACAGCAACGCGTGTTGACTTTGAGGACACGTGGACATCAGTGGGCGTGGTATCCATCGTGTGCACGTGCACTTCGCTGGTCAGCTTGCTGTGTGTGGTGGTGACCTACCTGGCTCTACCCCCGCTAAGAGCGGGCACGGGTCTGTCCACGCTCGCCATGGCCTGTCTGCTCTTCCTGGCGCAGGCGCTGCATGAGTTTGGTCTGGAGCAGTACGAGATTCGTCAGCTGTGTCTGGTGCTGGCGCTGCTCATCCACTTCTTCTGGCTCTCTGCGGTCTTCATGATGACCGCCTGCACCCTGCAGCTCTTCTTCTCCATCATGTTCCCGATCAGAACCAGGCTGACCCTGAGCTCAAGGAAGCTGCTGGGCGTGTCTCTCATCTCCTCCTTCTCTCTGTCAGCAGCTGTCATCGGTGCGACCGTCCTGAGCAACCATCTCATCCACGGAGACCCGGGCTACCCAGCCGAGCATCTCTGCTTCATCCACAGGAGCCTTTCTCGACACCTGGGCTTCGGCCTGCCCCTGGGCCTGGCTGTGACTCTTAACGTCGTCCTCTTCATCATCACCGTCGTCCACATCCGCAGACGACCTCATCTGAGCAGCACTAAGAATGACGACGTGAGCCTCGTGGCTTGTTTCCGGCTGTCGGTGATCACTGGGGCGTGCTGGTTGTCGCTGTTCCTGCTGGCTGTCCCCGGCACGCGGCCCTGGCTGGAGTACATCGCGGTGGTCTTGCTGGGACTTCAGGGTCTGCTGCTGGCCACCACGCTGCTGCTCAACAACAGAGTCTACAACCTGTGGCGTCAGCACTGCTGCGGTTGTAAGAAACCCGCTGCCTCTCAGCAAGTCATCTCGCTGCCGAGCTCTAGTCAAAACGACAAGATAACACAGCACGTGCAACATAGCAGCTGCCGGTCTGCTTCAACTGACCCGTCCAGCAACAGTTCCAGCATCAAATCGGATTTGAGGAACAAGGATTCGTTGAAACCGGAGGAGAACTCTCACCCCTCTGAAGCAAAAACCTCAAGACTGTGAATGCAAGGCATATGATAACGAGCGTTAACTGGACAGCCATTTTGTTTCTCGTGCAAAACGCCGAATATCGACATAACATTTTCAGGGCCCAGTGACCACGATCGCCCCCCCACGTGTCAGCCGGTGTAGTGTACATATGTGTCTTTCTTTTTACATTTAGTCAAGTTATGACTAAATGTTTTAATATAGAGGGGGGAAGGGATACGAGGGTCGTGGTGTATGTGTGTGTGTGTGTGTGTGTGTGTGTGTGTGTGTGTGTGTGTGTGTGTGTGTGTGTGTGTGTGTGTGTGTATTGCCTCCATATACACATCCCGAAGCGCTCAGAAGGTCAAAAAGATTCTGGCAGACAACTCGCACCCTGCTTACAAGTTGTTCCGGCCCCTACCCTCGGGCAGGCGTTTTCGCTCGATCAGGACACGCACCACGCGTTTCAGAGACAGTTTTTATCCAAGTGCAGTGCGTGTCCTGGCTCCTTAAGTCCTCTAACTGCCGTTCTTAGTTAAAATTGAGCTTTTACTCAAGGTTTATGTCCTGGTATTTTGTTGTGAGACACAGCCGTCAAGCCTTTAAATACCTTATTTCTTAAAGTTCACCTACCCAGTGTAGTATTGTAATAAATGTTTTGGTTTTAAAATTATTAAGGATTTGTGATTTTAGTTATTGTCGTCATAACTGATGTCTGATACATATATAATTCTTACTGATACTTCTATACTGTTTATCTTACGCATATGTACAATTGATGGTTAAACACGTTTTGTTAAGGAGTAGCATGCTTGCGCGTGTGTGCTGTTGTGGGTTTTGTGTGGGGAATGTATGCGGGCGTGCGTGAGCGTGTGTGTGACTGAGATTGCAAGCGATGTTTGGAAGGGCGTGTATGGATTGATTGATTGTACTCTGGCCAAAACATGTCCCTAGTGTACTGCACATGGTTGAAATAAAGTCTTATGTCTTATGTCTTATGTCGTATGTCTTATGTCTTATGTCTTTGTGTGTGTGTGTGTGTGTGTGTGTGTGTGTGTGTGTGTGTGTGTGTGTGTGTGTGTGTGTGTGTGTGTGTGTGTGTGTGTGTGTGTGTGTAGAGCGATTCAGAGTAAACTACTGGACCGATCTTTATGAAATTTGACATAAGAGTTCCTGGGTATGATATCCCCATAATTTTGTTTTCATTTTTTCGATAAATGTCTTTTATGACGTCATATCCGGCTTTTTGTAAAAGTTGAGGCGGCACTGTCACACCTTCATTTTTTAATCAAATTGATTGAAATGTTGGCCAAGCAATCTTCGACGAAGGCCGGACTTCGGTATTGCATTTGAGCATGTAGGCTTAAAAATTAATTAATGACTTTGGTCATTAAAAATCTGAAAATTGTAATTAAAATTCTTTTTTTATAAAACAATCCAAAATTACTTTTATTTTATTTTTCATTATGTTCTGATTCCAAAAACATATAAATATGTTATATTCGGATCAAAAACACGCTCTGAAAATTAAAAATATAAAAATTATGATTAAAATTAAATTTCCGAAATCGTTTTAAAAACTATTTCATCTTATTCCTTGTGGGTTCCTGATTCCAAAAACATATAGATATGATATGTTTGGATTAAAAACACGCTCAGAAAGTTAAAACGAAGAGAGGTACAGTAAAGCGTGCTATGCAGCACAGCGCAACCGCTACCGCGCTAAACAGGCTCGTCACTTTCACTGCCTTTTGCACTAGCGGCGGACTACGGTCATTGTGAAAAAATGCAGTGCGTTCAGTTTCATTCTGTAAGTTCCACAGCTTGACTAAATGTAGTAATTTCGCCTTACGAGACTTTTTTTTTTTTAAATCTCCCTGTCTGTCTTCCCCGGTATTTAAACCCACGACCTTCCGCTTGCGAGCCCGGCGTCTTATCTACTAGGCCATTGCGCGCCCGTCGATGATGGCCGCATCACCAAAGATCTTCTCTACGGTGAACTCGCGCGGGGAAAGTGTCCCTCGGGCAGGCCCCAGCTGCTCCAAAGGACGTATGCAAGAGACACCTGAAGGCCTTGAACGTCCACATGAACACTTGGGAATCTACAGCCTTAGAACGGTCGGAGTGGAGGCAGAAAGTGAAGAAAAGTATCTCCGAGTTCGAAGAGACGCTTACTCAGCAGTCTGAGCCAAAGGGAAACTCAAACAAGTCGCGTAAGGCGAAAATACAACATTTAGTCAAGCTCAGTCGAACTCACAGAATGAAACTGAACGCAAAGCATTTTTTCAGCAAGAACGTACACTCGTAATCATAATTTGTATATTTTTAATTTTCAGAGCTTGATTTTAATCCGAATATAACATGATTATATGTTTTTGGAATTAGAAAATGATGAAGAATACTATAAACGTAATTTTGGATCGTTTTATACAAAAATAATTGTAATTACAATTTTCAAATTTTTAATGACCAAAGTCATTAATTAGATTTTAAGCCTCCAAGCTTAAATGCAATACCAAAGTCCGGCCTTCGTCGAATATTGCTTGGCCAAAATTTCAATCAATTGTATTGAAAAATGAGGGTGTGACAGTGCCGCCTCAACTTTTACAAAATGCCGGATATGACGTCATCAAAGACATTTATCGAAAAAATGAAAAAAACGTCTGGGCATATCATACCCAGTGTTACGAACATGATTTTGATTAATTGGGTATAATATAATGTCAAGTGCAAGCACCTATGGATGCTAGGGTTGACAGCCTAACAGGGCCGGACTAGGCTAAGAGGAGGGGTGTGTGGTGTGGTGCCAGTGGTGGTACAGAAGATGTTCCCCCTGGCGGAGTCAAGGGGCAGAGGTCCTTGTGGGGGTCAGGGGGCGAAGCCCCCTGAAGCTGATGGGAAGGTCATATTCTGAGATAGGAAAATGGTCGCTCCTTGCATGAAACCGCATAAAATAAACAATAATAACATTTTTTTAAATAAGTGAGGTACATGTTTAGGCTAGGGGGGGGGGGGGGGGTTGCGCAACCCCCATAACCCCCCCGGTAGTCCGGCCCTGCCTGAACACCCACGGATTTTTGTCTTGTCACATTGCACGTGAAGTGTTTGTGAATCCACCCCAACTGGTGGACGGGTGACCTGTCCCGGTCACTTTTACCTGAATTGTCACAGAGGACGGATGGAAGTTATATAGAGTGAATGACTTGCCGAAGTGAGACAAAAGGGAGGAACCGAGGAAGTATGAATCCGGCAACCCCCACCGCCATAGTCTCCTTCGGCAGCGGAGAGCATGAGAGCATGACTGTAACATAGCATCTACGTCTATCCAGTGTCGCTCGTCATACCAGCATGTCTACTGTCACCGTCTTCATCTCTGTCGTCTACAATTGGTCCTGTTAACCTGATTATCGCCATTATGCACATCGTCTTCATCTTTACCCTGTGTCATTCGTCGTCGTCGTCATCATCATGGAAGACTCAAATGTGGTAACGTGAGAAAGTGGAGTATGCATGTGTGTGCGAGTAAAGGCCAGTTAGATAATTGATAGGTTGTGTGACCAGAATTGATAGTTGAATAGTTTGCGTGTTGGCATTGGATGTATGTGCATGTATTGTGTAGTATTTGGATGCAAAGGACGAAAGTAAATTGTTAAACTGTTTTTCCCTTCTTGATTATTGTTATGAGTGAGGTCGAACCTGGAATAGAGAGTATGAGTGATTTGTGAGTACATCATAAGTAAATTTATAAAACCCATTCGTAACACCCAGGAACTCTCATGAAAAATGTCATACAGATCGGTCCAGTAGTTTACTCTGAATCGCTCTACACACACACACACAGACACACACACACACAGACACACACACACACACACACACACACACACACACACACACACACACACACACACACACACACACACATACACCACGACCCTCGTCTCGATTCCTCCCTCTATGTTAAAACATTTAGTCAAAACTTGACTAAATGTAAAAAGTAAGCTCTACCTGAAGGAAAAGCAAATTGTTTGGGGTGAAATTTAAGAGATATCGGAACAAGAGGAAAATTAATCTGCTGCCGTCACTCACTTGTCTTCCACACGCAAGCGCCTGCCATTTAAACATGCTTCAACTGTTCCAACAGAAACTTGCGTAAATGCATCATTGTATCATCTGGCCAACTGAATTCAGAGTTTCAAGCTTTAAAACATCGGGCCTTACCCAAAATTCACCCCTGGGCCTTATTCACATGCAAACATTTCTTCTTGTAGAAAACTAACAAACAGAAACGTACACAAACAAGCAAATTAACAACAGAAACGAATTACATTTTTTTTTATATAATAAAAGCGTTTTGCTTCTTGCCTCGATGAATACCGAACAAGAATAGTTCCTATTAAAACCACTGATTTTGATTCATGACTGAACAAGTGTTGCTTAAAATTAAGTCTGCGCGATTATCGAAACATAACGCAGACAAAAAAGGAATCAAGGAATAAATCAATATATCGATAAACAAACAAAAACAAACAAACAAACAAACAAGGAAACTAACAAACCAACTAACTAAGCAACCAACCAACCAACACACAAACAAACAAACCAACAAACCAACCAACCAACCAACCAACCAACACACAAACAAACAAAGAATGCACGAGTAAATAAATTAGCTGATAGAGAGCGTGCGTGTGTGTGTAGATCGAGCGATACCAAGAATACCACCAGACAGATCTTCATGAACTCTGCATGAACATTTCTTCAGATAATATACCGAGATGTTTTTCTCAGTTTTAAGTAAAAGTCTTTGATAACGTCATGTTGAGGTTGAAAAAGTTGAGGCGGAACGGTGGCGACCGCATTTGACAAAAAAATCAAATTGATCAACATTTTGGTCAAATATTCTTGAAACTGGTCCGGACTATGGAATTGAGTTTCAGTTTGAAAGCTTAAACAATTGATTAAACAATTTGTGAACCAACTTGTTGCTTTATTAAATCAAATTGCATTCATAGATACAAAAGTGGTTCAATTCTTTTTTTTCCTGAATCCAAAATTATTTGGATATGTTATGTATGAATCGACATTAAGCTAACAAAGCAAAAACGAAACCCCGTTTATTGCAAATTATGTTCCCTATGACTATGTTATGTAGTACAATGATATCGACTGAGATAGCGCCGTCTCGGTTGACGGGTTTCGGTCAGCCAGGACACAGTCTCAGTCTTAGTGAAGGCTTTTAGTTTAGTTACTGTTGAGGCGGACAGATTGTCTAACTGTTTTGATATTGCTTTAAGCGACTCGTTTTCTGTTATTTTATTTTTAATGTCATTCAATCCCCTGACTAAAAGCAACAACAACAAAAAAAACTTCTCTGGGCAGTTTGTGTGATTGCATGCGCCTTCCTTTGATTGGCTCGTAGCGGGCCGCTAGAACTGACCGATGCGGACCCCGCACAGAGCTCAGCCAAGCGTCACTACGCAAGATTCCAGCAACCTCAAAGGTCAGGTTTTTGGATTTGGTGAACATTTTTTATATTTAGTCAAGTTTTGACTAAATATTTTTACATCGAGGGGGAATCGAAACGAGGGTCGTGGTGTATGTGCGTCTGTCTGTCTGTCTGTCTGTCTGTGTGTGTGTGTGTGTAGAGCGATTCAGACTAAACTACTGGACCGATCTTTATGAAATTTGACATGAGAGTTCCTGGGTATGAAATCCCCGAAGGTTTTTTTAATTTTTTTGATAAATGTCTTTGATGACGTCATATCCGGCTTTTCGTGAAAGTTGAGGCGGCACTGTCACGCCCTCATTTTTCAACCAAATTGGTTGAAATTTTGGTCAAGTAATCTTCGACGAAGCCCGGACTTCGGTATTGCATTTCAGCTTGGTGGCTTAAAAATTAATTAATGACTTTGGTCATTAAAAATCTGAAAATTGTAAAAAAAAAATACAAATTTATAAAACGATCCAAATTTACGTTTATCTTATTCTCCATCGTTTGCTGATTCCAAAAACATATAAATATGTTATATTCGGATTAAAAACAAGCTCTGAAAATTAAATATATAACAATTATTATCAAAATTAAATTGTCCAAATCAATTTAAAAACACTTTCATCTTATTCCTTTTCGGTTCCTGATTCCAAAAACATATAGATATGATATGTTTGGATTAAAAACACGCTCAGAAAGTTAAAACAAAGAGAGGTACAGAAAAGCGTGCTATCCTTCTTAGCGCAACTACTACCCCGCTCTTCTTGTCAATTTCACTGCCTTTGCCATGAGCGGTGGACTGACGATGCTACGAGTATACGGTCTTGCTGAAAAATGGCATTGCGCTCAGTTTCATTCTGTGACTTCGACAGCTACTTGACTAGAAAAAACCACACCTTACTGTTGCCAATCTTATTTAAGACACTTAAGACTTACCTCCCTTGCACTATATAGACTGTATTGATAGATGGGGAGGGTAATTATCCGAGGAAGGAAACAATGTCTGGAGAAACTAAAACCCAGGTGCACATTTGTGGGTCCAGGGCAGTGTGCATGCAAAATATCTTGTGCTTATCTTTTGCCATCTCTGAGGTATGGCGACCACAGACAGACAGACAGACACACACACACACACACACACACACACACACTTACTTATTTTCTCTATCAAAGTCATAGAATAAGAAAAGAAAAAAACATGCTTTGTTTTTCTTTGAATTCATCAGGACAGTTGTCTTTGTAAGAAAACGCCTTTAGATATCTTAAACAAGACAATTAAGATAGGAAGTAAACAGCGGATTTAACATGTTTTAAGCTCACCCTCTTGCTTTCTCCTCAGTCCACAAGCACAGTCCTATCGAGCCAACGTCACCGTCGCCTCCTCCCTGTGACTACTCAACCGTGGCCCCCGCAACATCCACCCCGGGTGTGTCCTACCTGCCTGACGGTACCGCCCCCAACCACCTGTATCCAGACATCCCTGAGGAAGGTGCATGCACAGGATTTTGTCTATACAATGTTTTAATGTTGTTAAAATGATGACATTTCGACAGTGAGCATTGCACAGATGCAAACCAGATTGCATTGTTCGTGAAACACTGTCAAGTCCTGCGCATTATGCACACAGTAAAGTACTCAAAAGTACCCCACGGGTTTGTTTTTCGAGGAAAAAAAACCTAACGACAGTACGAAATATGTCTGCTAAAGAACGAATATTTATAAACGTGAGACGAAACTGAACTGGTAATGAGCGCAAATTGTCTCAAGCAAAACTCATTGTATTGCTGCTGTACCCAGGGTAATGGATGATCACTGAAATGGTAATAATGGCAGATTGTGTCGAGCAAACCCCCGTTCATTGTTCCTGTACTCAGGGTGCTGGTTAATCACCGAGAACTGCAAGGACCACCCCCAAGCTAACGGAACTCACAAGGACGACCTGGGCACACAGAACGGGACAGAGGAAGGATGCTTGGCACGTGCAGCACAGCAGTGGAAATGGTGCGGAGAAACGGACAGTGCCAAAGCTACAGCTATCTACGGGCCTACAGGTGTGGTAGATATTAAAGCAGACAAGTGCAATGCCCTGCTTTGAGTGTAGAAGTAATACAAGTTTATTTTGGGCTCGGCCCTTTAAATCTTCCAACTCAAAGATCTGTGCTTTTTCTGATTGTTTTTTTAATTATTTCTTTATAACCTTTAGATATGTCAGTTGCATATATGGGACTTTTTCAAAAAATGCATAGATTTCAGACGGACAAAACGGAAATATCCAACATCAAAAATTTCAAAATTTTATCAGGCAAAGTTATTAAACATCCTTTCGTCTATCTTGTGCCAAAATTTGCGAGCTTAATAACAACTGCAAATGTATCTAAAAATAAAAAAATATCCACTACATTTATAAAAATGTCTGTGCAGTTACCATGAACAAGTTTTATTTTTCCTACATAATTGTTTTCCAAAAGGCAAGTTTTCATATAGCAAATGCTATGCAAACCCAGTGCTAAAGAATGGATACCAAAATGTATGATTATTAATGCAATTATTTAATCCAAATTAAAACAAAATTGTAATAGTGCAAAATTGTCATTATCAAATGCATGTAAATGAAGCAATGTCCAAACTGATCTGTTTGCTGCCAAAATATACATATGATCATTTGAAAGTTGTTGAAACCTTTCAACTTATACCACAATTGACTGAATTTGATAAATTATTTTAAATATAGCTTTACTTTTATGCTTGGTAACAACAGGGACATTCGGTAACTGCACGGACCCTTTGTTTTCGCATCAACCCCATTCGAGCAAAAAACACAGACATACGTTAAAAACTATCATTTTATATGTCTTAACTATATTTGTTGCTGTTTTCAGAGCACTGTATATTGTTTTGTGGTCTTGACTTGACAGATTGTTTTTTAAATTGCATTTTCTTCAATCATAGGAAACTGCATGGACATCTGGTAACAGCACAGACATTTTCTAGTAAAAGACACTGTGTTACTAGAAAACAAAGGGTTATTTTTGTTGTGGAAATGAATTTTATATATCAGTAAAATGTTTTCGATAATTGGCCTGGTATGTAAAACGATTTTTGACTCACATGCGAAGCAAAAGTGAGTCTATGTACTCACCCGAGTCGTCCGTCAGTCCGTCCCCCCCGTCCGTCCGGAAAACTTTAACGTTGGATATTTCTTGGACACTATTCAGTCTATCAGTACCAAATTTGGCAAGATGGTGTATGATGACAAGGCCCCAAAAAACATACATAGCATCTTGAATTTGCTTCAAGGTCAAGGTCGCAGGGGCCATAAATGTTGTCAAAAAACCAGCTATTTTTCCCATTTTCTCTGAAGTTTTTGAGATTGAATACCTCACCTATATATGATATATAGGGCAAAGTAAGCCCCATCTTTTGATACCAGTTTGGTTTACCTTGCTTCAAGGTCAAGGTCACAGGAGCTCTTCAAAGTTGGATTGTATACATATTTTGAAGTGACCTTGACCCTGAACTATGGAAGATAACTGTTTCAAACTTAAAAATTATGTGGGGCACATGTTATGCTTTCATCATGAGACACATTTGGTCACATATGATCAAGGTCAAGGTCACTTTGACCCTTATGAAATGTGACCAAAATAAGGTAGTGAACCACTAAAAGTGACCATATCTCATGGTAGAAAGAGCCAATAAGCACCATTGTATTTCCTATGTCTTGAATTAACAGCTTTGTGTTGCATGACCTTGGATGACCTTGACCTTGGGTCAAGGTCACATGTATTTTGGTAGGAAAAATGTGTAAAGCAGTTCTTAGTGTATGATGTCATTGCTAGGTTTAGTTATTTGACCTTGACCCTGAAGGTCAAGGTCATGTCAAGGTCAAGCATGTGAGTCGTATGGGCTTTGCCCTTCTTGTTTTATATTGTTGTGCTTGTGTGAAACAGAACCAATAGCATACCATATATTATGCATAATTTATTCCACATGAAGATAAACATACGAGTCAACAGTTAACGCTCAATCGACAAGATTTTATTGAACCAAATTGGAGTTGAGGAGAATGGTGGTTAGGCAGGGAGGGGAGGGCAAGGCTGTGGCAGGATAATGGGGAAACAGAAAAAAAAAGTATAGGCTCTTTCTTTGGCCCATTTTGTCTAGCGTATTTAATTAACTGAGTCATAGTGGGGCTCCTATGTTGCAAAATCATTCAAATCATGCAACAAACACCAAATTAAGCAAATATGAAGAGTTTTATATGCTTAACAAAACCTGATACAGAGCCATCGCGAAAAATAAAAAATGGGTAGTTTTTAAACAATTTTTCAAAATGGCCGCCAGTGTAAACGGTTGGGTATGTTAGGCATATTTCACTTCATGTGATTAACAGCAAATTTGGCGTAAATGGACATTTGCTTTTGCTTAACAAAACCTGATACAGAGCCACCGTGAAAAAATTAAGAAATCAGTAGTTTTTTTTTACAATTTTCAAAATGGCCGCCAATAAAAGGGTATTTAGGCATTTTTGATGCTACAAGACATTCTCTTGCAATAGAAACTAACACAAACACATTTTTAAACAAAACAATACATGTAATGTTGGTGCAGAGAATGATTGGACGGTGTGGGTGGCAGGGTTGAAGAATTTGTGGATTACCTAAACTGTGCAAAAATAAATATATTGCACCAATGTTCATACCAAAACGAAAACATTCATTCCTGTGCTGTTATATTCAATGTATGCTATTGAGGGCACTCAACTTGGCTAACTGGAACACTTTTAAGATAAAAGGTGGCCTTTACATGGGTTATTTGACCGCCGCCCAAATAAGGGTACCCCCAAAATAAAACTGATAAAAATGTAATGTATCAACTCAAAAGTCGACTAAAATTCATAATCGCTGTATTTCGAAAACGTTGTTTGTTCTCATGTGTTTACACAACTAGCACATTCCGGCAAGTGTCTATACTCAAAAGAAACTTTGGCAGTACTTGAAACAACCATCTGTCATATATACATGCGAAGTCAAAAATATGTGGGATGTAAGTCAACAAACCTGTGGCAGTTTTTAAAATATTATTTCGTGAAGATTTGAAAGTGTACTCAAACGGTTGAACTACGCCTCGTGCGTAGACACACATTCCTGAAAGTTTCAACGCAACCCACTTGGTCATTGCTAAAATACATGGATTTTAGTTGACTTGGGTATCCCTCAAATTTGACACATAAACATCTCATCCGTGAGATCGACACATACATCAGTAGGTACAATGGCACAACACTAGAAATATGCAAGATGGCGAAATAAAACAACCTGTTCTGGATGGATAATCAAGTTGACTTTCTCTTCGTATACAACAGTGACCCAGTTGTGCCTCAGGAATTGTCGTCGGCTTTTTAAAAGGTACCCGAAGTTTTTGTCACATCTCTTTGTCACGTCAAGGGTATCCTTATTTTGACGGCGTAAATGATGATGTTAAAAAAAAATGTGCCAGATAGCGAAGATGCGAGCCTTTAATGGCATAGACAGTTTGAATAAAATGACACAGGAATAAAAGTTTGAGTTGGGGTATGAAAATGGGTGCAATAATATTTTTGCACAGTTTAGATGCTGACAGTTTTCACAGGCATGCAAGCACATTTGCAGAGAGCTGTGCTCTGCAGTCCTTCTTAGCAGCATTTGCAGCGTTTTGTTGTACAGCTCTTCTTGCAGGCACACCTCATGAGTTCTCGGCACACGCTGGATACCTCTTGAAAGCTCGTCCAGAATGACTCCCACTTTCCAGCCTTGAACTGCCAGCCCACAGAGTTTGGAAGTCTAATAGGTAGATGGCTCTTCTCAATCTCATGTCCTGCAGCAGCACCTCACTTGTAAGGGGATTATGGTCAATTTGGCAGCTCTTTTTACTGAAGAGGTACCGTCTAGCACTGTTTACACCCAGTACGTTGCTGGTTTTGTCCTACAAATGTACACCAAAAAGCTCTTGTGCTGCCCTGTCAGTGGTACTCAGCTTACAAAGAGGAGCAGACAACCTGAAGAAAGTTTGAGTGACGTCTTCAAATGCTTGCCATACTTCCCAAGCCTTCTGATTCCCCAATACCATTGAAGAACGATATAGTGTCACAGCCTGTAAGGCTATGCAAAATGGGCAGACAGGGTGACTTCTCTTGGCCAATGGCTTTGGCAATGTGGCGATACACTTCACGAGCAGAAAAAAACGCAACACAGCTGGAATGAGAAGCAGACTGTCTGGCCTCCTCTACATCCATGGTGCAGGAAATCTGCAGCCTGTGGTACCCTTCACACAAAAGATGAAAAGTGACATTTTTATTTGAATGTATTTGAATAATGTTTACTATCTCAGAGAGTCGGTCAAAGCCGGGTTAGCAAGTCTTCACACAACAGACCAAAATGAAAGAAAATTGTATTTCATGAATTCGTATAATTCTTACTGTTTCAGGTTAAAAAACAAACAAACACAGTTTCCAGTGACCCAACTGATTCTGGAATCTTTCTGACCGCTACATTTATTCGCTTCAAACAGTCGCTAACAGAATGTTGACCATAGTGAGGGTTCGTACGTTAAACCCATCAAATTCACAGAGGTCGCTTACAAATGATGTGCAAACATGTTCCAATTAATACAAATAAAAAAATCTTACTGTTTAGATGTATTAGGTAACAAACCTTGATACAGTAGTACTAGTGAAATCGGCTCCCTTCTGTGGCACCGGAATAAATGCAGAACGCTTGTTCCCAGGAACCGGCATGTGGTGTCTTGTATATATATCCTGTAAAAATAAAATTCACACCAATGCACGGTCAACTTAAAATAAGCAAAAGGATGAGAAACAAGCAACAAACCAAAATTGTAAAACTCAAAGAGCGGTACCTCTTCATTTTTCAAAACCACTTATCTCATTTGATTAGCATACACTGTATGCTTTTGTCTGTTACCTACCGTCTTTGAAAGTTTGATCACAACACTGTAAAGACATGGGGAGTGGAGTGTTTTTATCTCCAGCTGGTCATCCTACTATCTGGCCTACCCTCACTCAGTTTTTGACTCTACCCCTCCCCACCTTATGGAAGTCCTTAACGTAGGCAGGACTAATCATTTATCATACCATGAACAATCTCTTTCTCCTCGCCTTTTATTCAAAGTTCGTTTAATCTGTTTAAAATCACCAGCGTGGCGATCATGATTTCCTTACTTGTAATCAACAGATAGATCTAGATCTATCAGCATCACAATCCAGCTTGATGAGCTATTGCAAGATTACTCTGCATTTCAGCGCTTCACCCGATGAATAACAGACCCCAGGGGAGAATTAAACAGTAAAATGATGTCACATTGGTGAATGGATGCGTATTCTTGAAAACTTACCTTCAGAAACGTTGTTTTCGCTCAAATCAAAACACGCAATGTTGCGGAGGCCGCCATCTTGAATTTTCATGCTGCGGATATATAAAATTCTAAAAACGATCAAATTAAATACCAGAACACAAAAATACCCATAAGTGTATTTATGTCATGCATGTGTTATCAGCAGACAACTTCTGGTGCATGGTAAACCATTGAATTTTACATTTGCTGAGTTGGGAATATTTACTGCTGAGCGCTTTTGGTACGAATTTCGTCTGCTGTAAATGCAGCCTTTTATTCCCTATCAAAGACAAAAAAAACGATTTCTGAAGTGGCTCTGTATCTGAAATCCCTTAAATAATTATAAGGAACAATACCACAAAGTATGATGTTTGTTGCAAGATGTGAATGATTTATGAGTGCGTCTGCAACATACGAGCCCCACTATCAGTTGTAAAAAAAACATGAAATGGAACAACTGATTCTTTAACATTAAACAGGCATGAAAACTGAAAAAAAAAAAAATACTGAAAAAAAAATTCGAAGGCGCGTAGCGCCAAGTTTTGCAGGCGCGTAGCGCCAAGTTTCGCAGGCGCGAAGCGCCAAGACTTCTAGGGGGGTCCGGGGGCATGCTCCCCCGGAAATTTTTTTTTTCAAGGGTGCAATTTGGTGCAATCTGGGGCTATCTGAGCCTTAAAATTGGATTCAAACATGGCCCCAAAACTATTTTACTATAACTATGACTAGGAGAAAAAAAATAAAAAAAAAAAAAAAAAAATTAAAAAAAAAAAAAAAAAAGGAAAAATACGGAAATTAAAAAAAAATACGGTTTATTTTTTTCAAAAATACGGAAAATACGGAAAATACGGAGAATTTTCATGCCTGATTAAATCAAGTGTCTTTTCACTTAGAACATAAAATAATTCACCACTCTATTTAGAAACCTTCATTGGAACATAAAATGAGTCATCACTGTCTTTGAAAATCTTCGTTGCCACTGTCTTTGTAAAACCTTTATTGAAAAATATGATTCACCACTGTCTTTTCACTTGGAACATCACCACCATAATAATGTGGCACCGTATCCTTACAACAACAAGGGTGTATTTTTTGTCACTTGAAAAAAAAAGTAAAATAAATGAATAACATATTTTGACAAATTCTCTGCAGTTACTATAATAGATCTGTACAGTTACCTGACTCGTCAGTGCAGTTACCAGGAAACTTGTAGCAGTTCATGAGTAAAGTAAATTACTTTATTTTGAATAAGACTCTATATAATACCTATATTTATGCTGGTTGGTTTTCCATCCCTTTTGTATAATTGGCTGTCCATAATACAGAATATAGAATAAAAATGGTATGCAATCTACAAGCATTTCAGTGCAGTTACCATGATGTCTCGGTGCAGTTACTAAATAGGTCCATGCAGTTACTTCTCTGGCAGGTAACTGCACAGAAAGTAACTGCACAGACGAATTCGTTATTTTCAAATAATAATCACTCCCTGTCATCAAAAAAAGATGGCGTCCTTGACGCCATGTGAAAGTAAATCTATGGGCGATTAAAATGCAAATTATTCAAAATGTTTTTGTTAATTAGTGTAATGGAAAACCCCAGTAACTGCACATAACTGTTAAGCTAAACATCCTTCACCTTGACTGATGAAAATCATATTTCATTGCCTAAAAGTGATCCAATGTACCCACCTGATTGCACACAGCTTTCCGCGTCTTGGAACTCTTTTGTAAAGAAAACCACATTTGAAAAGCAGGGAGCATTCCGTTTTTATTGCGTATTTTGGTTCCTGGTAACTGCAAGGACCAAAACCTCTTGGACATGCAATTTTTACTTTTCAAAAATTGGGAGAACAAAACTACTGATTGTATCGATATTTTGTTTTTGTTATCTTGAGATAATGACGGGATAAACATAAACCAACAAACAAAATGATAAAAAAATTTGTCTGTGCGTTTTACAGAGGTGTGAAATTTTGCTAATGTCGAAGGGACATGCATTTTGACCCCCCTTTACACATGATAACTTACTATAATTAACAGAAAAATACAATAAAACGGGCAAATGAGTATACTTTAAGGTCCGGAGGACATTGAACTTAAGCACTTCCAATTTTCAGATAAGTAGGATGAACATTTTTGAATTTATAAAATTTTAAAGTCAAAAGACAGGTTTTTTATGCATTTTTTGAAAAAGTCCCATATCCGTTCTCTTAATTGTTAATTGTCTCTGACATGCAGATGCATTTGAAAGCTAGCACAGGCACCAGTGACGAAATGGATTCAGCAACACAGTCCCAACCTGAACAGAACGAACGAACGAACGAACAAGGATGGAGCTTTTAGGACGCCTAGTAGTACAATCTGTCCCTGCTTAATCTAAGACATAAAATGATAACAACTAAAACAAACAATTGCAAACAGACACGAAACAGAGGTTAAATATGTCAACACTAATCGAACAATATTGCAAAATACTGCATTACCTATACGGATATATGTGACCCTCCACCACGAAATGAGTCGCATGTCACCTCGCGCGGTTCTGCGCTAGGCTTAAAGGCATATGTACTCGATGACTATACACGCTAATTGCTTTACCAACAGCTGGAGACATGCTAAATTAAGTTCCCTGCAAAATATTGTGGTCTAGGACCCCTTCAATGTTGAGATATGTTAATTTTCATTTTGATCTGGATCGTCCTATTTATAGATTTGGCAACACATGTAACGTTGATGCAAGGGAGCTAACACCGCGGCTTTGTTGACATCCTCACTTTTTCAGAGGCTAGAACAAGCTGTAATGCATGTATTATGGTCCGCGCATGGTAACATATCGTCATTATATGGTCTTATGGTGCGTTTGACATCGATTATGGGCAAACTACACTTTGTAAACACGGGAGCGCGTACATATGCCTTTAATATAAGTCCGGGGAGTGTCTGGTAACAGTGGGAGGGTCACCTTAGTCACAGGCTTATAACTCAAACAGTTTTCGCTCTTTTCTAAAACGGTTTTCACCACTGGATAGAGCATACAAAACTTGTTAGAAAAATGTAAAAATATGAAAATCATGCAAAGGTGACATGCGACTTATTCCGTGGTGGAGGGTCACATATATACCCCCAAAAGAAAACATAGAACATTACAGAAAGAAGCCAAGCTGTTGATTGCTGGCATATGTCTAAGTGGAAGGATAGACTTGTACCACGTGATAGCAATGGTGTATCTTTGCTAACTTTCACGTTGTTTTACCAGAGGAAGCAGGTACGTTTTAACAACCATGTCTGTCTTTTTCCTCACGTATCCAGTCTAGATACCTTGCGTTACTGTCTAGAGTCCGAGAAAAATGTCCCTCTTTCTTTTTGCTGCGATGCCCGCAGAATCCCTCCGTACGGAGGTGCTCTCAGACACCCTATATGTAGGCTGTATCATTGCTTGTCTTTCTCTATGTTCTTCCACCAAAGGCGCCATGACGTTTGCAGCGAGAGGGTGTTACTTTGCCGATTACGGATGCCGCCCTGCCGTAGCTGGTCGTATTATACACGACTACTTCTCGGAACGCGCGGAAAACGGCACAGTCAACGAAAAGAACTGTCTGGGGCGGGCTGCCAGACAATGGCGTCACTGTGGTTCTCCTGCTGATCGGCCTATCACCAGCATCTTTGGATCCACAGGTAAAATATGCAGGGGCGGGTCCAGGGGGGTTTCCGGGTTTTCCGGACCCCCTCCCCCCCAGCCAAAAAAAGAGATGAAGTACAAGTGTTTTATTTAAACAAAATACATTTGAAAATAAATAAATAATGATGGCACAGATTGCACCAGATTGCTTTATTTTCCTTGTTTTTATCAAAAGGTTCCGGGTAGGCATGCCCCCGGACCCCCCTAGGAGCCGGCCTTAGTCTTCAAAATGACGATTTTGGAAGGTACTTGGGTAATTTGTCGGCTGAGGTTGCACCAGATTCTCCATTTTCCTTGTTTTTAATCATCATTTTTCGGGGGGAGGGCGCTTCGCGTCGTCGATCTGTCCCTAAAAGAAATTTGGAAACCACCCCTTAAAAATGTTGTGATCCGTCCCTGATATTATGTGTCAGTTGAAATAAGGCTAATGCTGATGTGAGTACACACTCTTCTAAAGAAGCAATTAAATAATTGGACGAATGGACGATGTTCTGAAATTGGCCATGACTTCCTTTGCGTGTTAGTCTGAATAAAACGAACTCCGGAAATTACTCTGTCGGGTTTCTATGGGTTGTACAAAAGTAAATACTCATGCTTTTGTTGAGGCAAGCTTTCCAACGTGAGGTTATAAACCAGTTTTGAGCGAGGAGTGTTTATGAAATACGTGAACAAGGAGTACGTGTGAAACAACAAAAGGGAGAGCATTCACTCTTTCCCAACCCATACAAAACAAACCGAGTAATTATCCAGAGTTCGTCTAGTGAGACTAATACGCAAATGAAGCCATGGTTCTATTCTGAAAATGAAACGATAGAAGATGTAGCCCATTCAAACATTTAATGTATACTTAGAATGCTGTCACTGTTTTTGATAAATGCGAAAAAGATATACAAATAATTGTGAAGCTAGAAAGAATGGATCATCAGCATCAGTATGACGATATTGAACAATTAGGAGAGACATAAACGTCAACTATTGCGAGGTGTGTTTTTCAAATCATGTCAGTGCGTGCAAACCTTTATGTTTCGCAAAATATACACTAAAATGACTGTTAACGTTAGACGGCGTGGTTCTGACAATTAAAAAAACAAGTGTTTACTCCAAGAAATTGCACTTGTTTGATTGTCGGTGCCTCAATGATGGCTCTGACCATCTTGGCATAGACTCAATTAACACTTGCTGAGATAAGTTTTCACTTTATTTATTGTCCTTCTGTCAACTAAGAAAACCATTTGTGAATGTCTTTTTTTTTAAATTGAAACTTTCCAGTATCTTACCATTTGTGACCCTCCACCACGAAATGAGTCGCATGTCACCTCGCGCGGTTCTTCCCTAGGCTTAATATAAGTCCGGGGAGTGTCTGGTAACAGTGTGAGGGTCGATCACCTTAGTCACAGGCTTATAACTCAAACAGTTTTCGCTCTTTTCTAAAACGGGTTTCACCACTGCATAGAGCATAACAAACTCTTTAGGAAAATGTAAAAATATATAAATCATGCAAAGGTGACATGGGACTCAATCCGTGGTGGAGGGTCACATTTATGTTTGTTGATGCTTTCCTGATTCATCCTGACCCTGGATTGTTGCGTAGGAGCAAAGAGAACGGCAGGAGCGGGCTGTTGGGTCAAGGTCAGGTCATGTCCAGCTCACTGTGACCTTGAGGGTTACTTCTTTGATGCCTGGGGTGCGACCAACCGTGAAACAGGTTGGTTTAGGGTTTCTATGTGAAGGTAACACTACCCATTAGTTCAGTCAATTTAAAACTAAGATTGCTTATTTTGTTTAGATTGTGTTTTATACAATGCTAGCTCCAACATTCCTGATTCATCACTAACATTACTTTACTTTTTCTAATGATTTAGAACTGCATCATCTGTTAAGTACCCGGTATAAACCATGCTGCTTTGATATGCGCAGGGACGGTGGAAGAGGAGTGCTTTGACCGTGCCCGTTACTACTGGACACACTGCGGTTCCCATAGCAACGCTCCTGTCACCGCCTACTTCCGGCCCCATGCGACCAGCCACACTGTTCCCTGAATAAAGTGTTGACTCTTTGTGGTGGAAAATTATCTCTCACGATTAAACTCTTTTTGACATAAGTTCATGCGTTGTTGTGTGATGGTACGGATATGGGTGCATGTGTACGTGTTTGGATGTGTGTGCAGATGTGTGCATTTGTATAAGATAAAGATAAGGATAAGATTTCATATAGTCCGGTGAGGTTAAACTCATGGAAATTCGGGGTTTTTTCTCAGGGGGAAAGCGAGCTGCCACACAGTACATTGCTACCCATTTTGTATCTTCGTATGTTCGAGTAACAAGGGAGACTATTTGCTTCACCCTATCACACATACATTAACAAACACGCAGCCTCCCCCCCCCCCACACACACTAACACATATATACACACACATACACACACACAACAAAAGGCGGCAGGACACGACAAACTCTTTTTTCCACTGTTTAATTGTTATACGAGCTACACAATGGAGTGCGGTATACTGTACGATCCAGCCAGTGATATAAAGGCGTACAGGAAGAAGCATGAGTGGGAAGAATATGGCTGTAATTATCATTTCATATCTGGACAGACTTTTGAAGAGTGCGTAGTCACTACTGAGACACACACACACACACACACACACACACACACACACACACACACACACACACACACACACATATATATATATATATATATATATATATATATATGTATATGTATATATAGAGAGATATATATAGAGAGACAGAGCTAGAGAGAGACATAGATGCACGCAAGCACGTACAGACACCTCTCCTGACACCCCTCACCCCTCCCCTAAAAAAAATGACAGATTTCAGAACGATATCACAGTTTAACATGAATTACATACAGCAAATAAGATTCAGCTAACGCGTTATTAAAAAGTCATACTTCCCGGTTCCCCGACCGACCCTAGTACTCTTTTGTTCTCTACGAAAAGAAAACAACCAACAATAAATCATATATAAATAAAAAGTCTATTATAGAAGAGAAGCAACCCTTCTCCGAAATCTAGGGGATACAGCTGACACGAATTCTGAACGATATGACAAGCCGTTGTAGACAAAACTCCATTTATTTACTAAGAAAGAGTTGCAGGTGAACTAAAGACAAGCAAGAGTCTTGAGTTATTTACAGCGCAGAAACAAGATTATTCATAAAGTGCTACTAATGTATAAGAATCACTTATCGCTGAATCGTTCTTTTACATCCAAAAATAATCCAGTCGGCAGACCTGGTATTATCAATCACTATCATCACTGTCCTCGTCAGAATTGGAGAAGTAGTCAGAATAGTCTTCTTTAGGTACTTTTCATTCTACCCACCCGGGGTAGTCGCTGAGCTTGACGGGTCTTCTGTGGACAAGGATGTCACGGCCACTACGTTTCTTTTTCTTGACTTTATTCCTGGGGATTTTCACCCATTCTACTCACCCGGGGTAGTCAAGAATCCAGTCGACAGACCTGGTATTATCAATCACTATCATCACTGTCCTCGTCAGAATCAGAGAAGTAGTCAGAATAGTCTTCTTTAGGTACTTTCCATTCTACCCACCCGGGATAGTCGCTGAGCTTGACGGGTCCTCTGTGGACAAGGATGTCACGGCCGCTACGTTTGTGTTTCTTGACTTTATTCCTGGGGATTTTCACCTCAATTGCCCTCGCCATCTTGCCGTTCCTGATGTAGTACTTGCCGTGCCGACCCCAGTTGTTGCGGGCGATTTCCCCCCGGCCTTCGTCCGGAGAGAGTGACGTCCCGTAGGTACCTGCACCAACATACGTGGGTATAGACATAGAAAACGTTATTATCTCAAGACAAGAAACTCGGGTTTGGTGTATCACAGCATTACAACATACAAGATATCACGTACGAACATAGAACAGTAATATTCCCTAGACGCACAGCATTATTTAAACCCATTTAAACCGTATGGAGGCGCGGATAGTCAACTCATAATAATGAAGATTAGGATGGTAATGTCAATGGGCAGTGCACAGTTAGTTTAAAGGCCAACATCGGCTGGTATGCGAGCGCGACAGATGTAGCTGCGATTGTTTTAGTGTCTGGACTACACCCGGTGTCGCTAGCAACTCTACATTTAGCTCTGTGGTCTTCTACTACAACAAGTCAAGACCCCCGTCACACAGCTCTACGCCCTCACAAAGACCATGCCGATCACTCCGATCTGAAAAAAGGTATCAAATCGGGGCATATCGCCGTCAAAATCCAGCACATGGCAAATTAAGAAAAAAATACATCACAAAATAGTGTATTGTGCCAAGACCCGGCTACGCTTGTTTTGTGCAGTTCAAAATAGGTGTGGGGAGAGGGTGTAGTGTCCCGACCTAGCAGATCCCACACAGACCAAACCACACTCATGGAGATTCTCCCACGTTTGGCTCACGATTGGCCACGCTCTCGGACACTTTTCTATCGTAGTAGAAGCGGCGTCTATGTGTGACTGGGGTCTAAACAAGGCTTTTGTCCTGGACGGATGTTCAGCTTTAAAGGTAGAGGCCTTTTCGTGTAAGCGATCATGTATCCCGGCTCTTTCGTGGGATTCTTTCAATTGGACCCATACCACAAGTCAACATCCTGACTGCTTTTTGTGGAGAGTGTCCTGCCTTTGCTAATGTAACAGTGTTCCTACTCTAGATGTTTTTGATTAGTCACATCATTAGCCTTCTTTACTGATAGGCAACGTCGGGATCATCCAAAATAGCCGACCGAAGCAGAAACCGAAAGTGAGATTATCTCCCTTGCATCAGCTATCGGCCTTGTTTACATTCTTTTCAAGGTTGGAGCCAGCGATAGCACAACAGCTCTGCATGCCATGGCAGTCTTGAACCTTCAAACATTACACTTTATATAAAACTAACTTTTTTAAAAATGGCTCCACCGCCACACTAGATTAATGTCGTCATTGACATTTTTTTTCAATCTATGCATATGAAGACAATTAAGTCAACACAAGCAAAATTCCTACTCGGCACAGGAAATATTATTATTCAGTCTGTTGATTGTTGCATGATTGTGTCCAAGTGGATAGATGAGGGTGATTTTTTGTTTTCAAAAGCCATCATTGAATTTTAGAAACTACGGCAGAAGACACCGTGCGATATAGGAGTAAAGCGGCATAAAATAGAACACAACTTCGGTTGTTTTTATCACGTGTCAAATTGTGATACAGGTCAACATCTTTGTGCGTTTTAAATTGTGAAAAAAAAGAAGAATTTTCTTAGCTCTAGAGCCAGGCAGCAAGTCTAAAACTTCTGCGTGAGAATGATGGGTTATGGTTCACAGATCACAGAAATATCATTTACTTCCATTACACAATTGCGACACGCACATTACATGACTGATGGACAAACTGACCGATTGCTTTACTGACATTTTTACTGACTGACTGACTGAACGAATGAATGAATGAAAAGGTACACACAGTAACCGCGTTTTTGTTGTACTGCTAACGATTTACGCCTTCACAAACAACAACAACAGCAACAACAAAAACAAAAACAACAACAACACGAAAGTTGAACAAGAATAAGGTGGTGGTGGTGGTGGTGAATGTACTGCTGCAGCTGATGATGGTGACAATGATGATCATGACGACGATGATGACAACGATGAGTACAAGAAAGTGTCGACCATGGTTACCATAAAAACACAGAGCGTCTTGCTTACCTTCCCCAAAGTGGGCGTGGTTGTTGCCATGGGAGCTTTCATCTATTTGACCAGAGGAGATGATCTCTTGCAATCCACTGACGCTTGTGTAGTGAAAGAATGACACCATGGTGACGCTTTGTCTGGACAATCGGTTTTAATCGCTTGTGCGCTGCTCAGAAACGTACGTGTGTACCTGCACAATAGATAGACAAGCAACGTTAAAAAAAAGCAATTAATAAATAATGAGATATTAAAAAAAAAAAGATTTGTTCAGTAAACACCGGCACAGCCAGCATATAAGGAAGACAACAAGAATGAAATAAAGAAAGAAGGAAATTAGACAAATAAATCTATCCAAGAAAAAAAATCCTTTTTCAGAAATGACGTCAGAGGGGGGCCGACCTACGCCCCCCTCCCGCCCCTAACTGATCCGCCACTGATGCAATGATTATTTTTTTTACAGACAAATAATACAATAATATTAATAATAAAATAATAATTCAAACAAAGGTTTCACTGAATAGGTGTATGGATATTATCGAATAGCAGTACATCGATTGTATGATTACGTAATAGTTTGGCAGTGATCCAGTTTATCTTTGCACTGGGAATTCCCGAAGTTCAAGATAACAAGGTTCAGTCAGCTCAATTGCTAAAAATAAATTATACCCAACGTCTTTTACCCAGCGACTGGATGTCAGCCGTCTCTATATCTAGCAGTGCAAAACTCCCACGTTATATTTAGAGCAGATTTGGCTTCCATCCAGTTGGCAATGAGCGATATCGATTAGTAGTTCAGGGACCTTGAAAACTGGAAGCGCCATTTTTCGAGAGTCGCTGTTTCCCCTTCGGCCATGCACTAACCAGAAAACATTCGCAAACAGGTCTTGTTATACGCTGCTAAGTCAAAATTAAATAGTGTCAACACAACCCCGACCGACCTTGGATAAAGTAACCTGTGTAAGGGTCGAAATATCAACAACAAAACTTAACAAAGAAAGGCACAACAATAAGTGCAACCAAACATGTCCTGTTTTTGTAGGTTCGTGTATTATTTCAGGAATGTTTTACGTATTAAAACTTAAGTCTGAAGTCTTTTAAAGCTTTAACCATGCAATGCATATGACGTACGGAACAGCTTACCTGTTACATAGCCAGAGAAACGAGACGGCAAATAAAAATAAGTTGCATCCTCCAACAGACAACACATCGCAAAAGCTTGAAATGTTTCAAATATTAGATACCAAAGACAATATATTATTTTAAGCATTGAATAGATTCGATATGAGAAAAAACGGTAATCTCACTGGATTCTGAGCTATGAATTTAACACGCTAAACGGTTCAAGATTACCGAAAAAACTAACCTGTCACACAGCCAGAGAAACGAGGCGGATAAAAAGTGTTAGATGGTAAGGTCAATGTTAAAAGCATCGAAGAGATTGGATATGAGAAGCAACTTACCGGTCTGAGAGCTAGAGAAAAGAGACGGCAGAATGAAAAGTAAATTGCGTCGTACCTGTAGACAAACCAATATGGCAGAGGCCTGCGTTGATTGGTTCTCGGATTGGTTCGCTTTTCCGTTATGAATCACGTTGCGTTATATTTACACCACCGCAGAGATAAAGTGTTGAACTTTACGCAATGTTTCCGAGAACTGCTAGTTTTACTTTCTGTTTATACGTTTACTGCTAAGCAACTTTCGTGTGTGACATTTAAATAGCTGACGTAGTGTGTGTGTGTGTGTGTGTGTGTGTGTGTGTGTGTGTGTGTGTTGTGTGAGTGTGTGTGTGTGTGTGTGTGTGTGTGTGTGCAGTGTGTGTGCAGTGTGTGTGCGGTGTATGTGTGCGTGTGTGTGCGTGTGTGTGTGTGTGTGTGGAGCTCGTGGATATTATAGAAATGTATCACGTAGATGAGGAACTATGAACAATCATAATTATGTATATTATAGTCAGTCTCTCTGCCTCTCTGTCGTTCTGTTTGTCCGTCTGTCCGTCTCTCTGTTCGTTCGGGTTGCATGTATTCACTGATCGGTTCTTTGCATTTTTGTTTTCGGTGGCACCTTCAGTCATATCATAGCTAAGTGACCCCAAAGAAAAACATCTGACCTCAAATATTACTTCTGAGATTCGCTGAAATCCAAAGACAGATAGACTGCCAACGTTCAAACATTCAGAAACAAAATACAAGAAAGACAAGGAACTTAGTCGATAAATATCGACAGGGGGCCGACAAATGGTTTAAATGGGAAATGTGTGTATATGGGTGTGGGTTTGAAACAAACAAACAAACCAACCCATGTGAACCCCGGGCCGCAGGCCTTCGATGTAGTGATTGAAAAAAAAGGATGTTCTCAAATGGTTCAATTCTCATTTGGTCTGATTCTCAAATGGTACCGGTATACTCCCCCCCCCCCCCCTGGCCGCAGGCCTAGGAGTAAAATTTTATAGACACTGACCTTCTTCCCAGGGGTCATTGACCCAGTTTTAGCTATGAGAGGTGGTTCGCCCAGAGGCTGTAGAGTATACTGGGGCGGTCTCTTTGATGTCTTGAGAGGAAACTTGGCCAGGGTAGTACATGCACCAGAACTGGTGGACACCAAGGACAAACATGAAATCGAAGCAGTTTGCTTTCAGAGGGAACGGTCGTCAGCAACTCAAACTTCTCTGTTTTCTTTTTTTTTTAAATCTGACTTTCTTTGTGGCCCCCTGACTCCGCCCCCCTCCCTCTGTAAGGACCCCCCTCCACAAGGACCGATTTTTGTCAACATTTTAAAGGTCGCTAGAGAGGGGTTCCACTGTATGACCTAACCGCTACTGGCAGACGGCCTCAATCTTCACGCGCAAAGACGAGATTAATAGGTGCTCGGTTTTGGTATTTTGAATTACATTACATTAAACCTTTGTTGGGTTTCATGGTCATGGCAACAGCCATAATAATATTACATGATGTATAATATCATATTTCAGCATATGTGAATTACATGTCATCATACTAAACTGTCATACATTTTTATTCCTACATTATTCTGATTGATCACAACCAAACCTACTATCATTGGACACATCCAAATGCAAGCGCCTGTTCTTGACAATTTAGATCAGTGCAATTTCCTGGGTCGGGCTTTGCCACAGACACTCACGGTTTGGCCTGTAGGTAAAATGTACAATGTATTTTCTGATTTGTGCACAAAAGCTTTTTTTCTTTTTTCTTTTTTTTTACATAACAATGTTTAATGTCACTGTATGTTTAAAAGACCATGGTCATATTTGTAAAAAAAATGTTAAATTAGAAAATAAATAACATTTTGGTTCATGATTTTTCCTACACCTGTGCTAAAGATAAGAAATAAAAATGTCGGGTATATAAGTCACTCAAATACAGCTAGGTATGAATGGCTCGGTTTGAGTTTGTTGCAGTTGACCCTGCACAAAGCGACATATCATGTTTTTGTTGAACAATTTTGACGTCACCCCTCCCATAGGGTGACGTATTTCACAACTTCCTGTGTTACACAAACTCTGTGATGACCAATTTTGACGTCACCCCTCCCATAGGGTGACGGATTTCACAACTTTCTACAGATGAACAATTTTGACGTCACCCCTCCCATAGGGTGACGGATGTCACAACTTCCTGTGTACACAAACTGATGACGTATTTCACAACAAAATGGCGCTGCCCATGGTCAACCTCGAAACTATCCGTATAGAATGGGGGCGTCCTCGCCCCCATAATAACTATGTTGGGACCTGTAATTATTCGCAAAACAAAACGTTACGTACAGTTTTGCTGTTATTAACAAAAACCGGGCAAAAGTGTAGCCGTCGCTAGATGGCAGGTGCGGATCAAATCATTTTTAAGGGGGGGGGGGGGGGTGTTCCAAATTTCTTTAATCGACGACGCGAAGCGTTTAGTTGAGGGTGTGAATGGGGGGTCCGGGGGATAATGTTGATAAAAACAAGGAAAATAAAGCAATCTGGTGCTATCAGAGCCAAGAAAGTTCCCCTGATACACCTTCCAAAAGTTAATTTAAGAAGCAAATTTGGATCAAAACAAGGAAAAATGACCGATCTGGTGCAACCTGTGCCGTCCAATTACCCAACTACCTTCCAAAAACCGTCATTTAGAAGACAAAGGCCGGCATGCCACCCCCCCCCCCCCCGGAAACTTTTGATAAACACAAGGAAAATGGAGCAATCTGGTGCAATCTGAGCCATTATTTTTTTTTCAAATCTATTTCTTTTTTCTTTCTTTCTATCTTTTTTAAATTTAGGCTGGATGGGGAGGGGGGGAGGTACGGAAACCCCGGAACCACCCCCCCCCCCCCCCCCCTGGATCCGCCCCTGAGATGGATGTTCTTGGAGTTACTTAACGATCAAACAAACTCACATAAACAAACTCAATATCCACCACATCTTCTTCGTAAAGATAGCCAACACACATCAAACTAGTTGTCAATGCAGAATGTGCTTTGAAATGAACATAACCCTCTTAAATGCGTCTCGTAAGTAAAACATCACTTGACAGATCGCACTCACAACATTCGACGCCAATATGGAACCACACAAACCCTCGGCTGTGTTCGGGTCGGACTAGAGCAACCAGAGTGACGTCATGTCCGCCCCTATAGTGACTAGGGTCGCCAAGGAAACATGCCCACTGTGTTGTGTGAAGATACCTATTACAATTAATCTTGTCATTCACTTATTGGAACGTGTTGTCTTTCAGTTGTATTGCTAAAAAGAGAAAGAGGTGGTTGGTCGAGAGAGAGAGAGAGGGGGGGGGGGGGGGATAGAGAGGAGAGGGGAGAAGAGGATGTGCGTCTGTGTGTGTGTGTGGTATCTTGTTTTATATATCCGAAAATACTGTAGGTCTGCTGCTTTACACATATCAATTGTAAAAGGACAGCCTATTTATCAGAATGACAGCAGAAACTTTTGGTCAACACACACACACACACACACAAACACACACAAACTCGATCGCACATGTTTTGTTTGTGTTGAAACGCAAACAGAAAGCTACCAGACGTGGTGAAACATGGTTCGATTCCTAATCGAAGTCCATCAAGGCAAATGCAATATTTTCACAAACTCAAGCATAAACATCGCAGGCAATGTTAGGAAGTGTTTAATAATCAAATAAAACGATCAAATAAAAAGTATTGATGATGTCTCTGACGAGCTTCATCACAAAACAACACGCAAAGAGACTTCAGAAATGTCAAAAACAAATCTATTTGAAACCAAATTAAGCAAAAATATCGTAGACAATGTCGAAATTAATCGGAAAAATGCCAGTTAGCAGAGTACATTTACGAGGCATGATTTCAGGGAACGGTGTGACTGGTCCCATTGGGCCGAAAGTAGGCGGTGACAGGAGCGTTGCTATGGGAACCACACTGTGTCCAGTGGTCTCGCGCACGGTCGAAGCATTCATCTTCTACCGCCCCTGCATCAATCAAAGTTGCAGGACAAAAAGAGCGTGTATATTATCAAGAAAGCTCGCACTAGTAACTAACTTACCCAATGATCAAGCGAGTGAAGAGAACGAAAGAGAAAACAAAATACCACCCGATGAACCCCGGGTATCCAGAGGTTGTAGTCAAAGCCTTCAATCAACAAAATAGTTCGGCCCCCAGTTCTTGCAAAAGCTGTTGGGAAGTCAAGTTGCCCCAGGTAAAATCGTGCATTAAGTGCTGAAGACCTTCGCAATTGACCCTTCACAAAAAAACGGGGCTGGACCTAGTGTATGCAAAATGACGCAGGGATACAAGTTGTGGCCAGATGGGGAGTCGGGGGGGGGGGGGGGGTCATTAACCCCCGGATGCTGTTGATAAGAGGTATTCTTGGATTCTTCTCGAGAAAAAAGGTAAATTTTCCGGCTAATGGAGGGGGTGGTGGGGGGGGGGGGGGGGGGGTGGGGTGGCTTCCGGCCGGAAGCAAGGGCCGAGGTGCACGAAAAAGTTACCAACCGGGTGGGAGTCAGCCGCGTCGTTGGATTGGTTGAACTTTAGATTTGTTGTCATTTCGACGATTCAGCTCCCCCCCCCCCCCCCACACACACACACACACACATCCAGCCCTTGAAACTACATAGATCGAAAGAAAAATGCAATCGCAGTTAAAACTAAGCAAGCTGGGTAATTGTATATTCGCAGAGAAACCCTGTACCTACCTGTGTCACGGTTGGTTGAACCCCAGGCATCAAAGAAGAAACCCTCCTGGTCACGGTGAGCTGGACATGACCTGACCTTGACCCAACAGCCCGCTCCGGCCGTTCTCTTTGCCCCTGGGTGAAATTAAGTCAAGGAGTCAAGGTACATTGTCAGATATGAAGCGAAAACAGACAGACAGATAAACGATAAAAGAAAGAAAGAACAAGTCGCGTAAGGCGAAATTACTACATTTAGTCAAGCTGTGGAACTCACAGAATGAAACTGAACGCACTGCATTTTTTCACAATGACCGTAGTCCGCCGCTTGTGCATAACGGAGTGAAACTGACGAGCCTGTTCAGCGCGGTAGTGGTTTCGCTGTGCTGCATAGCACGCTTTTCTGTACCTCTCTTCGTTTTAACTTTCTGAGCGTGTTTTTAATCCAAACATATCATATCTATATGTTTTTGGAATCAGGAACCGACAAGGAATAAGATGAAATTGTTTTTAAATCCATTTTTGACATTTAATTTTGATCATAATTTTTATATTTTTAATTTTCAGAGCTTGTTTTTAATCCAAATATAACATATTTATATGTTTTTGGAATCAGGAAATGATGTAGAATAAGATGAACGTAAATTTGGATCGTTTTATATAAAAAAAATTATTACAATTTTCAGATTTTTAATGACCAAAGTCATTAATTAATTTTTAAGCCACCAAGCTGAAATGCAATACCGAAGTCCGGCCTTCGTCGAAGATTGCTTTACAAAAATTGCAATCAATTTTATTGGAAAATGAGGGTGTGACAGTGCCGCCTAAACTTTTACAAAAAGCCGGATATGACGTCATCAAAAATATTTATCGAAAAAAAGAAAAAAACGTCCGGGGATATCATTCCCAGGAACTCTCATGTCAAATTTCATAAAGATCGGTCCAGTAGTTTGGTCTGAATCGCTCCACACACACACACGCACAGACAGACAGACACACACACATATACACACACACACACACACACACACACACACACACACACATACACATCTACACACACATACACACGTAACATACACACACACATACACACACACACATACACCACGACCCTCGTCTCGATTCTCCCTCTATGTTAAAACATTTAGTCAAAACTTGACTAAATGTAAACAAGTCGCGTAAGGCGAAAATACAATATTTAGTCAAGTAGCTGTCGAACTCACAGAATAAAACTGAACGCAATGCAACGCAGCAAGACCGTATACTCGTAGCATCGTCAGTCCACCGCGCACGGCAAAGGCAGTGAAAGTGACAAGAAGAGCGGGGTAGTACTTGCGCTGAGAAGGATAGCACGCTTTTCTGTACCTCTCTTCGTTTTAACTTTCTGAGCGTGTTTTTGATCCAAACATATCTTCTTCTTCTTCGTCGTTCACTATCCAAACATATCATACGTATATGTTTTTGGAATCAGGAACCGACAAGGAATAAGATGAAAGTGTTTTTAAATTGATTTCGAAAAAAAATTTTGATAATAATTTTTATATATTTAATTTTCAGAGCTTGTTTTTAATCCGAATATAACATATTTATATGTTTTTGGAATCAGCAAATGATGGAGAATAAGATAAACGTAAATTTGGATCGTTTTATAAATATTTTTTTTTTTTTTACAATTTTCAGATTTTTAATGACCAAAGTCATTAATTAATTTTTAAGCCACCAAGCTGAAATGCAATACCGAAGTCCGGGCTTCGTCGAAGATTACTTGACCAAAATTTCAACCAATTTGGTTGAAAAATGAGGGCGTGACAGTGCCGCCTCAACTTTCACGAAAAGCCGGATATGACGTCATCAAAGACATTTATCCAAAAAATGAAAAAAACGTTCGGGGATTTCATACCCAGGAACTCTCATGTCAAATTTCATAAAGATCGGTCCAGTAGTTTAGTCTGAATCGCTCTACACACACGCACGCACACACACACACACACACACACACACACACACACACACACACACATACACCACGACCCTCGTCTCGATTCTCCCTCTATGTAAAAACCACGAAGAACATGACACCCAGAGTTGGGAACAACATTATTAGAGGGTATACCCTTGACAACGTGTACATCGAAATAGAACGCTGTCATAATTCGCCAAGGCCACCTTCAAAAAGTACGAACACGAATGCACACAATATAAATACCGAATTATTCAGAGAATTAGGGTGTTTTTCTTTTGAACGGCCTTTTCTATTTTGTTTCTCTTTCCTGTGCTTTGGCTATGATTTGTTTTTACGTGTTTGGCATAGTAAATTATGTTGTAGTTCTTTTATTCCACACTATTGGTTCGCATGACCTTCTATGTTCAAAAGAACAGCTTGTTGTGTGATCACAGGTTCAAGTTGTATTATATGTCACCCTATAGTCCCTCGATATATTTTTGTTAATAGGCATTGTAACTGTCTGTTTCCATGTCTACCATACCTGTAGGCCCGTAGACAGCAGTAGCTTTAGTACTTCCCGGGGTGGATGTCGCGGGGACCACGGTTGAGTAGTCACAGGGAGGGGGCGAAGATGACGTCAGCTTGATAGGACTGTGCTTGTGGACTGAAAAGGTAATAACAGGCATAAGTAGCATGCATCGCAACAGCAAAATATGACGCCGTTGATTAATCAATATTCTTAGCATGATCAGTTGAAAGAAGAACAACAACTACAATAACATTAAAAACAAAAACAACAACAACATTCATATCAACAACAACAACAACAACAACAGAACAACAACAAAAACAACAAAAACAACAACAACAACAACAACAACAACAACAACAACAACAACAACAACAACAACAAGATATGCTATAAAGGCAAAACCATCTCAACAAAAAACTCCTTCCCTGTTTAATAGAAAGAAACAAATTATGAAAAAAACAGTCATTAATTTCTACATTTTATATCATTGTGACATACACACGCACACACACACACACACACACACATGCACACACTCACACACACACACACACACACACATATGCACACACACACACACACACACGCACGCACACACACACATACACACATACACACACACCCACACACACACACACCAACCTCTCAAGTAGTGAGGCCCGGTAAGAACAGTGGGACCCACTTCATCCAGCTTCACACACACACATAAACACACACACACACACACACACACACACACACATACACACACACATACACACACACACACACACAAACACACACACACATACACACACAAACACACACACACAGACACATAAACACACACACACATGCACACATACACACACAACACACATAGGTGGTTTTACAGTCATTTGGGGTCGGCTGTGTATCAAAATGCCATCTTGCTCAAAACACAGGCATTTGGGGTCTCTTTTGTTTTACGTGTTAGAAAGTTTCTTAAAACTTCAATGAGCGTTAAATGCCATTTTAAAGTGTGAAAACTCATTTCAGGAGGTTATTACATAAAATGCAACCTCCAGCGTGATTTTTAGAAAAACAGGCATTTGGGGACGATGTTTGCTGTACAGCAGTCAAATGGGGACGTATGTGGCCAGAAAGTGCAGAGCTAGAATTACGTTATTGGTGCTATGAATGTTTTAGGTGTTAAAAAGTTTTTTAAAACTTCAATGAGCGTTAAATGCCATTCTAAAGTGTCAAAACTCATTTCAGGAGGTTATTACATAAAATGCAACCTCCAGCGTGATTTTCTAGAAACAAACAGGTATTTGGGGACGATGTTTGCTGTACAGCAGTGAAATGGGGACGTCCAAAAGTGCAGAGCTCCCGCAGAGCTATATGAATGGTTTCATCACATACATGGCGCTAGGCGACATATGTTTTGAAAAATTTTACAAATCACGTTTGTGCGCCCGATATTTTCTTGTCATCTCCAAAGTCAAGGGACAAACACGAAATTCCTTGACTTTTGGGGTAGCGCGACTCTGTTAATTTTAGGAATAAAAAAAAAAAAAATTCATTACTAGGATGTCCCATCGTTGGGAAATTCCGGTCGCTTCCTCCGAGTGGAAAGCTAGCAGTGACAGAGTCGCACTACCCCAAGTCAAGGGATCTATTAGTCCTGTTTCGCCGTTATCCCAATTCGCCCCCATCCCATTTTGGCGACATTTCTCAGGCCAAGTGTCATTTTACCACCATATCATGTACCATTAGCTCCACATCCCATTTTGGCGCAATCCCGTTTCGCCGTTAGCCCATTTCGCCCCCATCCCATTTTTGCGACATTTTACAGGCCAAGTGTCATTTTACCACCATGTCGAGTACCATTAGCTCCACGTCCCATTTTGACGCAATCCCGTTTGGCCGTTATCCCATTTTGCCCCCATCCCATTTTTGCGACATTTCATAGGTTATGTGTCATTTTACATGCCATTCTAAAGTGTCAAAACTCATTTCAGGAGGTTATTACATAAAATGCAACCTCCAGCGTGATTTTTTAGAAACAAACAGGTATTTGGGGACGATGTTTGCTGTACAGCAGTGAAATGGGGACGTCCAAAAGTGCAGAGCTCCCGCAGAGCTATATGAATGGTTTCATCACATACATGGCGCTAGGCTACATATGTTGTGAAAAATTTTACAAATCACGTTTGTGCGCCCGATATTTTCTTGTCATCTCCAAAGTCAAGGGACAAACACGAAATTCCTTGACTTTTGGGGTAGCGCGACTCTGTTAATTTTAAGAATTAAAAAAAAAAAAAAATTCATTACTAGGATGCCCCATCGTTGGGAAATTCCGGTCGCTTCCTCCGAGTGGAAAGAGTCGCACTACCCCAAGGGATCTATTAGTTCTGTTTCGCCGTTATCCCAATTCGCCCCCATACCATTTTGGCGACATTTCTCAGGCCAAGTGTCATTTTACCACCATATCATGTACCATTAGCTCCACATCCCATTTTGGCGCAATCCCGTTTCGCCGTTAACCCATTTCGCCCCCATCCCATTTTTGCGACATTTTACAGGCCAAGTGTCATTTTACCACCATGTCATGTACCATTAGCTCCACGTCCCATTTTGGCGCAATCCCGTTTGGCCGTTAGCCCATTTCGCCCCCATCCCATTTTTGCGACATTTTACAGGCCAAGTGTCATTTTACCACCATGTCATGTACCATTAGCTCCACGTCCCATTTTGGCGCAATCCCGTTTGGCCGTTATCCCATTTTGCCCCCATCCCATTTTTGCGACATTTCATAGGCCATGTGTCATTTTACATGCCATTCTAAAGTGTCAAAACTCATTTCAGGAGGTTATTACATAAAATGCAACCTCCAGCGTGATTTTTTAGAAACAAACAGGTATTTGGGGACGATGTTTGCTGTACAGCAGTGAAATGGGGACGTCCAAAAGTGCAGAGCTCCCGCAGAGCTATATGAATGGTTTCATCACATACATGGCGCTAGGCGACATATGTTGTGAAAAATTTTACAAATCACGTTTTTGCGCCCGATATTTTCTTGTCATCTCCAAAGTCAAGGGACAAACACGAAATTCCTTGACTTTTGGGGTAGCGCGACTCTGTTAATTTTAGGAATTAAAAAAAAAAAAATTCATTACTAGGATGTCCCATCGTTGGGAAATTCCGGTCGCTTCCTCCGAGTGGAAAGATAGCAGTGACAGAGTCGCACTACCCCAAGTCAAGGGATCTATTAGTCCTGTTTCGCCGTTATCCCAATTCGCCCCCATCCCATTTTGGCGACATTTCTCAGGCCAAGTGTCATTTTACCACCATATCATGTACCATTAGCTCCACATCCCATTTTGGCGCAATCCCGTTTCGCCGTTAACCCATTTCGCCCCATCCCATTTTTGCGACATTTTACAGGCCAAGTGTCATTTTACCACCATGTCATGTACCATTAGCTCCACGTCCCATTTTGGCGCAATCCCGTTTGGCCGTTATCCCATTTTGCCCCCATCCCATTTTTGCGACCTTTTATAGGCCATGTGTCATTTTACATGCCATTCTAAAGTGTCAAAACTCATTTCAGGAGGTTATTACATAAAATGCAACCTCCAGCGTGATTGTTTAGAAACAAACAGGTATTTGGGGACGATGTTTGCTGTACAGCAGTGAAATGGGGACGTCCAAAAGTGCAGAGCTCCCGCAGAGCTATATGAATGGTTTCATCACATACATGGCGCTAGGCGACATATGTTGTGAAAAATTTTACAAATCACGTTTGTGCGCCCGATATTTTCTTGTCATCTCCAAAGTCAAGGGACAAACACGAAATTCCTTGACTTTTGGGGTAGCGCGACTCTGTTAATTTTAAGAATTAAAAAAAAAAAAAATTCATTACTAGGATGTCCCATCGTTGGGAAATTCCGGTCGCTTCCTCCGAGTGAAAAGCTAGCAGTGACAGAGTCGCACTACCCCAAGTCAAGGGATCTATTAGTCCTGTTTCGCCGTTATCCCAATTCGCCCCCATCCCATTTTGGCGACATTTCTCAGGCCAAGTGTCATTTTACCACCATATCATGTACCATTAGCTCCACATCCCATTTTGGCGCAATCCCGTTTCGCCGTTAGCCCATTTCGCCCTCATCCCATTTTTGCGACATTTTACAGGCCAAGTGTCGTTTTACCACCATGTCATGTACCATTAGCTCCACTTCCCATTTTGGCGCAATCCCGTTTGGCCGTTATCCCATTTTGCCCCCATCCCATTTTTGCGACATTTCATAGGCCATGTGTCATTTTACCAGCGTGTCAAACCACTAGCGCCACATTCCATTTTGTCGCCATGCCGTTTTGCCGTCATCCCATTTTGCCGCCATCTCTATTTTGCGACATTTTGGATTGTGGCAAAAATGGAATTTGGCGTAAACGGAATGTCTTCCTAGTTGAATAACGCAGTATAGTAGTATAGTGAGGCTTGGCAAGAAGAATAAATAAAAAATGTGATGGCGGCCAAATGGGATGGTGTCAAAATGGGATGACGTGCTATTGTTATGACACGGTAGTAAAATGACGCTTGGCTTGTGAAATGTCGCGACAATGGGATGGAGGATAAATGGAATACGGTGAAACGGCATGGCGGCCAAATGGGATATGGTGTCAAAATGGGATGTCGCGCTATTGTTATGACATGTTAGTAAAATGCCCTGTCACGTAGTCTCAATCCAAATTGGAAATCCATAGCATCATCATTATAATCATCCTCATCTCATTAATCATCCAAAATTATAAATTTTATAAAATGACGCTTGGCTTGTGAAATGTCGCGAAAATGGGATGGGGAAAAAAATGGGACGGCGGCAAAATGGGATTGCACCAAAATGGGATGTGGATCAGCCACTAGATTTCCAATTTTAAAGTCTTAGGTATGACCCGGTGTGACGTTTTCATCTTTCGCCGTGTTGATATTTCGATTTTCGGCCTCGTTGATCTAGTATAAACTCTACACTGAACAAAAAAAACACCCTTCGATAATACTGATGAGCGACCTTGTGTACCTTACATTCATGGGGCCAAATTTGTCCAACCAATTATTTTATTTAACTTAGAAATTTGATTCATCCTAAAATGTTTCCCTTCTTACTCAAGGGACGTAACCACTCGGCACACGTTTTCGAAGAATTCGATTTTGGGAGTGAAATCTATTTAATTTCACAACCAATTTTTTTCACATGCAAGAAACTGACATGCTTTTCGTCCATAAATAATTTCTCTTCTTAATTTTACCAGGAAACAACATTTCGGTCTCGAGTAAATATCGAGGGGGAAATATGTACACAGGCGAAAGATGAAATCGTGACACCGGCCGAGGTTCGAACCCACGACCTCCCGATCATGGGGCGGACGCCTTACCACTAGGCTAATCGTGCCGGTTTACCCTTGAGTGACAGACGGACAGACAAAAGAATATACAGACAGACCGTAATTAACACAAACACACACACTCAGCAGAGCAAAGCGGTATAACACACAAACTCAGCAGAGCAAGGCAGTATTACACACACAGACTCTGCAGAGCAACTAAGTCGGTGACACACAGACACAGGTATTTGGGGACGATGTTTGCTGTACAGCAGTGAAATGGGGACGTCCAAAAACCGATAGCTCTGCGCTGTGCTATGAATGGTTTCATCAGTTACATATGGCGCTAGGCGACATAAGAGTATTTCCAATCCAGTCAGTAGCTAGCATTCACGACCCTGACAACGGATGGTTTGAGTCTGATTTATGAGAATGAGAATGAGGGAGAGAGAATTGTATTAAATTGAATTGAATTAAATTGAATTGAATTTATCTTTCTCTTAACACTGTAACAGAACAAGAAATGCTAAAATGTTTTTTTTCATCCCGCCCTCGCCCATTGAGTTGAAATAGAAGTTAACCACATTATGTTTGAAAATGTTCCCAGTGCTTTATGTACAATAATGTTTCAATACAATCATAGTGTATTAACATTTTACCAGTATCAGCTGCAAAATAGAAGTAGTGCTTTACAAGTTTCGAAAGAGAAACAGCATGTATGATACGTAAATGGTGTACAGCAGTGAATTGGGGACTGTTTCCCAAACAGCAGTCAGATGGGGTCTGGTTGTTGTACAGCAGTCATTTGGAGGCACAAGCTAAAACTGCTTCAGAGATGTGTGTTTTTCATTGGCTTTGATCTCCGCTGAGAGGGAGAGAGTCAGAAAGAGCGACAGAGACAGAGAGACAGACCGAGACAACAAAGGAGAGGTTAAGGACACCCCCTTACCCTTGAGTGACAGACGGACAGACAAAAGAATATACAGACAGACAGACCGTAATTAACACAAACACACTCAGCAGAGCAAAGCGGTATAACACAAACTCTGCAGCAAGGCAGTATTACACACACACACACACACTCTGCAGAGCAACTAAGTCGGTGACACACAGACACAGGTATTTGGGGACGATGTTTGCTGTACAGCAGTGAAATGGGGACGCTGTGCTTGTTTGTTTGTTTGTTTGCTTAACGCCCAGCCGACCATGAAGGGCCAAATCAGGGCGGTGCTGCTTTGACATATAACGTGCGCCACACACAAGACAGAAGTCGCAGCACAGGCTTCATGTCTTACCCAGTCACATTATTCTGACACCGGACCAACCAGTCCTAGCACTAACCCCATAATGCCAGACGCCAGGCGGAGCAGCCACTAGATTGCCAATTTTAAAGTCTTAGGTATGACCTGGCCCGGGTTCGAACCCACGACCTCCCGATCACGGGGCGGACGCCTTACCACTAGGCCAACCGTGCCGCTGCGCTGTGAATGGTTTCATCAG
>NC_090253.1:7190969-7240969 GCF_037325665.1 Littorina saxatilis
CATAACGTGAAATAATAATTCCTATCTAGATGTACATATTTATAACCACATTTAATATAAGCTTAACTTATTGTGTGGTTACAAATGTTTATATTGCATATATATGCAAGTTATCCAAAGAATGAAATTGTTTTGAGACCTATAGCACCGTTAGTTTGTCAGAACTGGAGGTGGTCCATATCAGGCAGTTGTCCATATTAGGCTATTTTCCCTTACGACCAGGGTGTGCTTATTGCGTGCCTTATGAGAAACAGACCGCGTGCAGAAACACACACACACTATGATGTGTTGTCGTATTATTTTTGCTTTGGTCAATCGTCTCTAATTAAAAGGACCCTATTCTGAGGTCTCAATATTTTCCCACGGTCTTCCCAACGCATGCGATGTCACTTTCCATTGAGCGTTTTTGCCACCATTTGGCAAGGAGTTATCAGCTGAGATAAAACGACTGTAAGTAGAACGCGAAAATCACACCTGGACTCGATCCGACCGACTGGTTCTTGTATACGCAAGAGCACTTGATAGTCTCTGCCGCGGATCATAAAATCGTATAATCTGCTGATTTTCGCATCCCGAATCTACTCAGCTTCGTCCCAATAGGCCCACTTAAAACATCACACGCGGAATTTAAATTAGCTAAGATGGACAACTGGACACCACATGTGAGAACCACGCACCAAGACATTGTCAGCATTGAGAGAATGTTTTCACGGAATTGTTTCACGATTCTGTGACACTGTTATATTGCGGGGTTATGATATTTTCTTCGTTTCTGATTTGAATTCATGTAAATGAAATCAAGTTAAAATTAAACGCTATTGTTTTTTAGAAACCAATGCGGACCCTGAAAGAAATAACGTTTCACTCAGATAAATTTTATCCAGCCTGTCACGTTTTTCATTTATACATTTTGACAGAAAAAAAGAAAATAACAAAAGAAAAATTAACACATCTGTGTGGGATTAAAATCAAACGTCGATTTGTGTTACTAAAGTTACTGACCACCATGTGCATGCGAACATTTGCTGCCCCCCCCCCCCCCCCTTCACATCGTAATCGTATCGGCTCTGTCTCATTTTGCCCACCACCCCTCCACCTCTCCCCAGGACCCCCCCCCCCCCACCTTCCTTTTCAGTAAATAGCCCTTCAGTCGGAGCGGCAGTTGTCGCCACGCATCAGACTTTTTTTGAATAATTATGTGCGGTTTTTAGTATCTCCTTTACAAAGCTGATCTGATAATTAACTATCTTTTTTTTTTTTGCAAGCAAACGACAAATTCGCCTCAAAAAATGTTATTGACAGTGCATATAGAAAAGGTAGCAAAAAAACTTGCGGGGACAAAGTGGGCGAGGGAGAGCCTGGGTGGTCAAACGGGGGCCGTGCCATGCCATATGTCACCTGCTGGTTAAACGAAAGGTTTAAAGGAACAGATATCGCACACAATATTTTGATCTTTTGATCAGTCAACCATCAATTTTGTACATCAACCCCAACAGTGTTGTTGTCCAAAAATAAAAGAATTGCATTCTGTCCTCAAACTGAACGGTAGTTCAAAGTTAAAGGGATATTGACCAAAGTGCTTTTGAGGAACAATAAAACACTCTCCCCAAAATAAACACGCAAAAAAACACCCCACACAAATAAATAAATAAAGAAAGAAGCAAAACAGATTTACAAGGAAATTAATTATGTTCATGGTTAGCTAGCGCTGTTTTTATTTTATTGTATAATAAGCATGCTGATACCGGGATGCAGTATACGTTAAATGTAAATGATATAATGCTGACTATCTAAATGTGAATCAAAAAACAAGAAAGGTAGGTTTTTTAATTTTTTTTTTAATTTAAATGTGAACCAGAAAAGATGCATTTCTTTTAAATTGATGGCGCCGTTAAAAACAAAAACTAAATTCTTGGTTACAAAATCAAATGAATCTTAGTAGTCGATAGTTTAGTACTATTTGTCACTTTATTAGAGGTGGTTTGACTGAGTTGCCGACTTCTCCGCTTTAATTCCTTTTCAGTTTTATCTGTACACTCTTTGTTTTCATGCGATACGTGTAACACTTTTCCCGACCTCGCACATGATGGACAGCATTCATTGGAGCGATATGTTTTCACCGGGTTTTCGCAAAATTGTTTTTCATGCCACGCTATTATCGATTACCTCAAATTAAAAAAGAAACAAAGAAAAACTCCGGACAAGCGCACAAGGTAGAACCAGCGGTCAGTGCATGGGACTGCAAAAGTGCGCGTGCACGTGTGCGTATGCGTGTGAATACATTTTTTTTTAAACTAGTTAGTGTCAATATCGATCGAATGTCATTTCGATCACGTTTCAGTTTAGCGGACAAGCGTAATCGGATTCAACATACGCATACACACTCACATAGTCGGAAGAGTCGTCGAACAGGGAAAAAAATGACAAAGTAAAATATTGTAAATTGAAAAATGTTTGTGTAATTTTGCGATGAGACAGAGACAATCTGGGAAGGAAGTTTATACCCAAGTAATACTATCGAACGGGTTAGTCCGTAAGCTGCGGACAAATATTCTTACTCAAAGAGAAAAATGAAACAGGATTTTTTCAGTAAATGTAAGCTTACAGGGCTGCCGATGGGGAAAGACTGAACCACCTAAACAAATAGCAGTTCACATCGGTTGATGATTCTTCAGTCCCACAGAACTTCGGTCCATTAGGAAGTAGCCCTGTTGATTTGTTAGATTAACATCACATCGCTACCCGAACCGATTTTTATTGAAAATAAACACTTTTTTAAGCTCAGATATAATTTATCTGTAAGTTACATCACGTCTACAGTCGTTGACACAATCTAAAAACTCTATCAAATTACTCCGCCAAAGTTCCGACAAACTTACTACACATATATATATGCGTCGTCTGCATGTGTTGCGCGCGCAGTCCGGGGCGTGGCTTATTAAAAAAAAAAACCCAACGTATTAGTCTTTTTTTTTTTTTAAGAGTTAAATTCAGATAGCACTTCATTTGGACAGCCTTGAGAAAACGGCCGTACAATACGTGTATATCTTCTTTTATCGAGAAGGAGATTAACAGCGGTGGGGTTTCAGTCATGCTTTCTAACGCCAGCTTTAATTTCAGATAATGTTAGGAGATTTCAAAATGCAAGGGGGTGGGGGTATAGAGTGGGGGGGATGGGTATTTTCTCTGAATCGTTTATAAGGAAGGAATGTGTTTTTTAGACCCCAATCGTCAATGTTGAAGGTCCGGTATTAAAACTTGCCCAGTGTCTGACAAAATTAGACTCAGTTTAAAATTACCCTTGACAATTTGTGCGTGAGACAGACTGATTGCCGAACGGAAAATGGAATCACTCATGTGGCGCAGTGAAGTGTAGCCAAGTACCTGCTATGTCCTTCAGCAGAAGTGGCGGAGTGCCTGTCATCTGTTTCTCATTTAGTGGCCTCACAGTGGCCGAAGATTGGATTTGATGTGACTTTTAGTACACACTTGTGAGCGTGATCTGGTAATTTCCCTTCGCTTGCGTCTGACTTTCCCGTCTTAAGCTAACATACGAGAACAAACATAATATGCAAAATTGCCAGGATCGACCTCCTTGCATGAAAAGTCAACAACACTTTGTTATTTTCTCATTGTATAGAAACCTAAAATGTGACAGCAGCCCACAGGGTTATCTGTGTTCGTACACACCGAAGTCTGTTCACTCGAAATCGTTCTGACAATTATGTTTTATGTTCAAAGATATGTTTAAATTCAAATTCCAACGACAAAAAAAAGAGAGATAGAGAGAGAGAGAGAGAGAGAGAGAGAGAGAGAGAGAGACAGACAGAGAGAGAGAGAGAGAGAGAGACAGACAGATAGACAGACAGACAGACAGACAGACAGACACAGACAGACACAGACAGAGAGAGACAGAATCAAATGTAAAGCGAACTGTTTAAACCTGTTGCGATAATTAATGTACAGTTCTGTAAAAATAAACTGTACTCTTAGTGCCCGACCCGACTCCTCAAACCTACGTCGCGGTTATCTGACGCTCTCTCTACGTCGTGCCTCTGCGTGCCTCCATTACAGAGAAATGGAAGGTGAAAATCTTTGTGTCAGTTTGACTCTTGATTTTAAACAAGTCGCGTAAGGCGAAAATACAACATTTAGTCAAGCTGTCGAACTCACAGAATGAAACTGAACGCTATGCAATTTTTCAGCAAGACCGTATACTCGTAGCATCGTCAGTCCACCGCTCATGGCAAAGGCACTGAAATTGACAAGAAGAGCGGGGTAGTAGTTGCGCTGAGAAGGATAGCACGCTTTTCTGTACCTCTCTTCGTTTTAACTTTCTGAGCGTGTTTTTAATCCAAACATATCATATTAGTCAGGTCGTCATTTCCCTATTTTGACCTTAACCCCTCAAAAAATACCTCGGAGAATGTTTTGACTGTTTTGAACTCTGTGATGTCTGTAGATTACAGATCCGACGGATGACACTCTGTCATCCTTGGGCATTTTGATGTATTCAAGATGGCGGACAAGATGGATTCCAGACTGCAAAATAGTCGAAACTGCATGCTATAAACTAGCAGAACTGTATTTATTTATGTTTTCCGGGAGATAAAACGGGAGTTAATATGCATAACAACAGTTACATGATTAGCAGACACTATAACCCGAATGGCTGGTCTGTTGAGGGACCGTTAAAACTGGTTAACGGAGCAGGATGATATAGTTAGTTTTAGCAATATATTTTTTCAGTTACAGCTAAAGGTTTAAGCTTATATATGTTGTGGGCTTTGATTACTGTTGCACTTTGCTTGACCTTCATCGCATTTCAAGGTCATATGAATGTCAAATGTTCATTCAAATGATAAAGGATTATACTATTTTTGAAGATAAAATGACGAAATGTCTTCTTAAAACTTGCCATGAATAAAAACGTTCACCAACTCTGAAGGTCACACGTTTTCAAGGTCAAACAATTTCAAGGTCATATATTTTAATGTCTGCAAAACCATCACTTAGCACGTGCATCACTACAAAGATCACTGTCAAGAAGACGAAGCTGAGATTGTATGGCAATGTAACAAGAACAGGCGGGCTCTCCAAGACCATCTTACAGGGTATGGTGCGCGGAAAGAGAAGATAGAGAAGACAAATGAACAGAGGGACAGATATCATTACAGAGTGGATTGGGAAATGTATTGCAACTTCCCAAAAATTGCTCACAGCCGCCAGAGGTGGAGACAGCTTATCGTTGAAGTGACCCTACCATCCTGGTGGGTTCCAGAATCAATGAGTGACTTGGTCGGTGAGCAAGCAGATAACAACTTAATCCTGGAAAAGTGGCTGTAATACCCAGAATAACTTAAAGTTATCTTGTGCTCTTTTTAAAAAAAAAGATCTAGTCAGGTGAGGAATGTATACATCAGACGAAAGGCCTTGTAAGGTGTCACAGCGCCAAGCGATTGACACCATATACACAGTGTTGTGTCAGTTAGTGACGCCCCGAGGAGGTGTATTAGGCGTCATGTCAAGAGGCTAAACCTGATGTACCATGTCTCATATACAAAAGACCTCTATCTCATAACGTAAAGGTCATGGCGACGAACCAGGGATACTGGTTAGTATGCACTTTACCTCGCCGATGACCACACAGGATGATGTGTAGTTTACCACTCCAGATGACCAGGCGGGATGACCACGCTGGTTTACCACACAAGATGACATGGTCATGCAGTGAGTTTCCAGTTTGAGGGCAGCCACCATCGATCCTTTTTTCAATTGCCGAAATGGTAGCGGATGACTATGCCTGATGACCAATAAATGACCACGCCCGATGATTACGCAGGATGTCATGTAGATTACCAGTACGGGTGACCGGTGAGAATTGCCAGTGCGGATGACTACGATGGATGACCAGTGCGGATGACCAGTGCGGATTACCGGTGCGGATGTCCACCCACGGTGCAGATGATCATGAAACATGACCAGTGCGGATGACGAGTGCGGATGATTAGTGCGGATGACCAGTGCAGATTATCATGGACGATGACTAGTGCAGATGACCAGTACAGATGATCATGAAGGATGACCTGTGCGGATGACCAGTGCAGATGATCATGAAGGATGACCTGTGCGGATGACCAGTGCAGATGATGAAGGATGAATAGTGCGGATGACCGATGCGGATGATTACAAAAGGATGACCAGTGCGGATGACCGCAAATGATGACCAGTGTGGATGACCGATCCAGATGACCAGTGCTGGTGACCGGTGAAGGTGACTGTTGCACATACCCAGTGCGGATGACTACGATGGATGACCAGTGCGGATTTGTGCAATTTCCAAGGAGTAGACATCGACATAAGATGGCACACGCACATTGACCGACTGCGCAACCACAGCATGCTGTTGCACATGGTAAATTTCTCCACAGCCACACTTCAAAATTAGCATGACTTCAGTTGGTGTAGGTTCTACTCCAGGCGGTTTTCTGCCCATCCTACAACCACCCAGAGTCAACCGGATCAAGATTTGGAAGATCCCCGTAGAATTGCAATACAGCCCTTTTCAGATGGACGTTCAGCAATGGGCTGATGTGGGCGGTAGTTTTTGATTTATGTGGACTGGTGCTTGGAGGTTCTAGCTAGCCAGGTTTCATATCTCTCACGTGATATGTTGTTTGAGATTTTGCACCTGTAGCACTCGCTTACAAACTGAAACTGCGACATTTGCTGAAAGACTTCACCGATTTTCACGCATGGATCTTCTGCAGAGAAATTAAGCACTCCTACGAACACACTGGTTAATGAACAGCTGTCACCAGATGGCATACGCTTCCATCTAAAATAGCTCTATCGTCTGGTAAACAATCAAATCGGAGAAAACTAGTCTCTCACGATGTTCTTTGATCATCGCCCGCCATTTTGTAAGATCAATTTACAAGTTTTATCTTCGACAGTGAAACCTGTGCTTTGGAACACCATACGCACTAATCACAAGTCCACGAATAACACAGGTTTCACATCTTCTCAGCCTGGATGTAATTCCATACACACTCATGTGCAAATTGTTTCCATTTAGCAGAATGAAACACGTCAAATGCCTTTGTTTTTTGTCTTGGAAGAGGAGCTCAAGTACGGACACGGACAACACTACAGGCCATACTGTACGTGTCGTCATATTACTCATTACGTTTTCCCGACGTCATGAAGTTATGACGCCATTCTAGCCCTTTTTTCTATGGAATGCCTTTTGTGTCTAAACAAAAAAAATCAACATTTGCTAATTTTCCTATAATTAATTTTGTCTCAATTTGCCCAAGGATTTAAAGATGTCATCCTGCGGATTTGTAAACTTCAGGAGTTAAACTACCCAAAACCATTAAAACATTTTCCGAGGTATTTTTCAAGGGGTTATTGCCCTGCCGTTAGGACTATATCTATATGTTTTTGGAATCAGGAACCGACAAGGAATAAGATGAAGGTGTTTTTAAATTGATTTCGAAAATTTAATTTTGATCATAATTTTTGTAATTTTAATTTTCAGAGCTTGTTTTTAATCCAAATATAACATATTTATATGTTTTTTGAATCAGAAAATGATGAAGAATCAGATGAACGTAAATTTGAATCGTTTTATAAAAAAAAATAGGCCTATTTTTTTTTTACAATTTTCAGATTTTTAATGACCAAAGTCATTAATTAATTTTTAAGCCACAAAGCTGAAATGCAATACCGAAGTCCGGGCTGTAAAAGTTGTTTCAATTTGTTTCCATTTAAAACGTCCGCTACTGGCACCTCAGTCGGACCATACATAACACTCTGAGAAGTAACCAAAGTGTTTTCTTTTAAAGTAATTTGTAACTCTCCGCTCCGCACGCCAACCAAAACAATTCCTAGGAGACGCCTACATCGTTCGGAAAAAAACCCCACAAAAAACTGTCCCGAGCCAGGACTGAACTAGAAAGGGTTTCCATGACCACGGACGTAGCTTTGTGCCGAGGCTGATCACGTGGTCAGGTTGACCAATGGCAACGCGACCCTTTTACGGCCTCTCTATTGTCCAATGTGTGTACTCTATGACCCCTTGAAAACTTCAGCGATTGGTGTGAAGTGTACTCTTTAGAGAGGATGAGTTCAGCGGTTAATTGCTTTTAACATACTTACCTGAACAGGTTATAGGCCATTATCTCGAGATGCCTTGCTTTCGGCAACAGTTCATTGAATCCCTCCCTCCCTCTCTCCATCTTCTCTCTACCAGTCTGTTTCTCTCTTTGTTTCTCTCTCTTTTTCACACTTTTCAACCATTAACTATTCATATTCATTTGCATAATGTAGAGCAGTCCCTAATTGGGCGACAGTTGGCTGTTAAAAGGAAAACACATAAAACAAACCAAAAAAGAACACCTTTGTAAGCTTACTACATTACTTTTGAAAAAAACCATCATTGGGTTCATTTCGCGTCATTTTGCTTTTGTCAACAGGAAAGTTTTTGTAATGCCTCTCTCCACCTCCCCATATGCTCCCCTCCCCCATTTCTGTCTCTGTTTTTTACATTTAGTCAAGTTTTGACTAAATGTTTTAACGTAGAGGGGGAATCGAGACGAGGGTCGTGGTGTATGTGCGTGCGTGCGTGTGTGTGTGTGTGTGTGTGTGTGTGTCTGTGTGTGTGTGTAGAGCGATTCAGACTAAACTACTGGACCGATCTTTATGAAATTTGACATGAAAGTTCCTGGGTAGGAAATCCCCAGACTTTTTTTCCATTTTTTTGATAAATGTCTTTTATGACGTCATATCCGGCTTTTCGTGAAAGTTGAGGCGGCACTGTCACGCTCTCATTTTTCAATCAAATTGGTTGAAATTTTGGTCAAGTAATCTTTGCCAAAGCCCGGACTTCGGTATTGCATTTCAGCTTGGTGGCTTAAAAATTAATTAATGACTTTGGTCATTAAAAATCGGAAAATTGTAAAAAAAATAAAAATTTATAAAACGATCCACATTTACGTTCATCTTATTCTCCATCACTTTCTGATTCCAAAAACATATAAATATGTTATATTTGGATTAAAAAAAAGCTCTGAAAATTAAATATATAAAAATTATTATCAAAATTAAGTTGTCCAAATCAATGTAAAAACACTTTCACCTTATTCCTTGTCGGTTCCTGATTCCAAAAACATATAGATATGATATGTTTGGATTAAAAACACGCTCAGAAAGTTAAAACAAAGAGAGGTACAGAAAAGCGTGCTATCCTTCTTAGCGCAACTACTACCCCGCTCTTCTTGTCAATTTCACTGACTTTGCCATGAGCGGTGGACTGACGATGCTACGAGTATACGGTCTTGCTGAAAAATGGCATTGCGTTCAGTTTCATTCTGTGAGTTCGACAGCTACTTGACTAAATGTTGTATTTTCGCCTTACGCGACTTGTTTACATTTAGTCAAGTTTTGACTAAATGTTTTAACGTAGAGGGGGGAATCGAGACGAGGGTCGTGGTGTGTGTGTGTGTGTGTGTGTGTGTGTGTGTGTCTGTGTCTGTGTCTGTATGTGCGTGTGTGTGTGTAGAGCGATTCAGACCAAACTACTGGACCGATCTTTATGAAATTTGACATGAGAGTTCCTGGGTAGGAAATCCCTGGACATTTTGTTCATTTTTTTGATAAATGTCTTTGATGACGTCATATCCGGCTTTTCGTGAAAGTTGAGGCGGCATTGTCACGCCCTCAGTTTTGGTTGAAATTTTGGTCAAGTAATGTTCGACAAAGCCCGGACTTCGGTATTGCATTTCAGCTTGGTGGCTAAAAAATTAATTAATGACTTTGGTCATTAAAAATCTGAAAATTGTAAACAAAATATTTTTTTATAAAACGATCCAAATTTACGTTCATCTTATTCTCCATCATGTTCTGATTCCAAAAACATATAAATATGTTATATTCGGATTAAATACAAGCTCTGAAAATTAAATATATAAAATTTATTGGCAAAATTAAATTTTCGAAATCAATTTAAAACACTTTCATCTTATTCCTTGTCGGTTCCTGATTCCAAAAACATATAGATATGATATGTTTGGATTAAAAACACGCTCAGAAAGTTAAAACGAAGAGAGGTACAGAAAAGCGTGCTATCCTTCTTCTCAGCGCAACTACTACCCCGCTCTTCTTGTCAATTTCACTGCCTTTGCCGTGAGCGGTGGACTGACGATGCTACGAGTATACGGTCTTGCTGCGTTGCATTGCGTTCAGTTTCATTCTGTGAGTTCGACAGCTACTTGACTAAATATTGTATTTTCGCCTTACGCGACTTGTTTTTCTTCTCGTGTCCCTTTGCTTGTTTGTAAGTTAGTTTGTTGATTTTCTGTTTGTTTTAATTACTGTTGATGAATTGTACGCTCTTAATATATGTTTTACGCGCAAAGTAAACATTTATTGCCGGCGTAAAATTGAAAATATTGATTACGCCTTCCTAGACAAACCTGAGGTGGTGATCCAAATCATTGATACGTATTGGAAGGACTTCATTTACAAATAAAGAAATAAATAAGCCGTTTTAGTGATTTTTCCCCGGCGACATCCACCTTTCGAAGCCCAAGAGACATTCGCAGTGATGTAATTTGGAAACATCTGAAATAACTAACTGTAAAATGCTCCGTTACCGTTGCCGATTATTTCTTTTCATACAAACAGGATTTCACCTTCTGGCGATAATCTCTTTTGCGTTTGATTCTTGATTCTTTAAATTAATTTTTTCAGTGCTATTTAGTTGTAATCCATTACCCAAGCAGATGAAACCCGTGTGAATAACTGAACACTTAGACACTGATGTTCAGATGGTACGTGTGTGGTTACATAATTACAATAACCAAAATTGCAACCCGAACTGTCCAGTGAAGTGCTTTTCCAAGTTGCATGTGAGTGTGTGATTGTGTCTGTTCGGAGCGCTTCTAAGAAATTGTAAAAGTTTATGCGTAAGCATTTGCGATTTTCCGGTCTTGTACTTTTTCGTCAGTTTTCAGCAAACTCAGTTATATCATGTCACATTAGTGTGTGTTTCTCTTTTCTTTTATTTTTTCGTGTGTGTGTGTGTGTGTGTGTGTGTGTGTGTGTGTGTGTGTGTAGTTAGTTGTGGTTTTTTTCAAAGATTTGTTTTTAGCCAAGTTGATAGAGCGCTTGGGCGACTTACTTAAAAAACAAAAACAAAACTTCTCTTTTTTTTCCAACTAAGATCCTTTATACTCGTTTTAGGAATGGGTATGCTAAGTACATTTTTCTTGGCGAATTGTTGTGTTAGCTAAGCAACATTACGTGAATCGTTAAAACATGTGGGTTTTGTTTTTTAAAGTATTCCCCGCTTAACGAATTAAGATTTCTATGCAAAACAACGTGTGTTAACCCCATGTACAAAAACAGTACATGTAGTACATGCTTGAAAGTGCAGAGTGCTGTTGCGTCCAAAGAATTGAGTATTTCAGTAATTATGTCGACTGGTGATAAACACACATACAAACACGCGCACGCATTAACAAATCATAGAGAAACAAGCAAACAATTCGCAGAACAAACGTATATTAATGTGTGTGCATGCGTGAACGCGTGCATTCGTTTGCTTGACTAACTGACAATGTCAATCACGCTTTTAGAAGAGAACCGCTGATTTCAACGTGGTATGGCTTTTACGCGGTCTTATGAGCCTTCTGTAAGACGAGCAGCGTTCGGCCTGTAACAAAACAGACCATCCAATAAACACCAGCGAAGATTTCATTGACGCGGCGGTCAAGTGTTTTGAGTGGAGTGGGCGGAGCGTTGGGTTTATCACATGACCATTTGGGCCAATGGATGAATGTATTTAGTATGTGCGCTACTTTACTGGCGGACCACGAAGCTCGAAGAAGGTGTCAACTTGATTTCTTCATGCAATAAATCGTTGGCAGAAAAAAATGTTGCTCTTGGTGGAACGGGAGCCGCTCAGAAGAGGCGTGATAGAACTTGTGCGCGGTTCATGCATACACAACAATCATTTTTCTTTCAAGGTTTTATTTAACACTATGTGTTCGTAAAAACCGTTGCTCAACAACAAAAATAAATTAATTAATATTTTTCATCCTATACATGCCGCTACAGAAGCACACAGGGAGAGGTAGACGCGGCGAGTCGTGTCGTCTGTGAGGTAACGATCGTGTCAAATCATAGTATCTGTTAACGACGCGCCGAACCAAGGTCAGGGGGTGGAGACAGGGGTAAAGAAGAAAAAATATATGTATTCAGATTCATTCTTCTTTCAGTTGATCAGCTTACTTGACTTCTATTTCCCGAAAGTTTTTTTGTTTTGTTTGTTTTGTGCGCAAAATTATCGATTATTGTCGTTGTGGTATAGTTGGTTGTCGATATTTTTTCTTCTCAACATCACTGGCTTGATTTGCTTAATGATATATGTAGCAGGCAGCACACGTCTGTTTCAGAAATCGTTTGAACGTCTGAATTCTGTTATGATACAACAATATAGATGATATACAACTTTTACATGAGAGAAGAAAGTCAAACATTATCTACCTAGAACATGTTGTCTTGTTAAGTTAGCGAACGACGAAGAAGAAGAAGAAGTCTTGTTAAGTTAGCATGCGTATTTTGTGTTCTATGCTATTCCTACTCATGCAGATGTCGAGTGCATTTGAGGTAGAAAAATAACAACAACCGGCAGTTTTGTCGCGACATTTCTCGCAATAATGTTTTGGTAAAGTTTACTTCCTCGTCCGGATTTTCATATGTAATTTTCCATGATGTTCGACCTGCAGCCGACTGCGAATTACTCTTAAATGTTTTGAAAGTTGCAACGCAAGTAAGCGTTTCTATCTTTCCATGAACTTTTGTTGTTGTAGTATATCATTATGACATATCTGGGCCCCGGCCGAGATTCGAACCCGCGACCCTAGGATCACAAGTCCACAACCTGAGCTACCCGGGCTCCCTTGAAGCCAATCGGTGTGTTTGAATCTTTAGTCCGATCGTGCAATCAAACCTGTCCAATGAAAGCTTGTCCACCACTTTGTCTATAACGACCACACGAAATATATATATATATATTTTTTTTTTAACATATTGTAAAGTTTTGACTAAATGTTTTAACTTAGATGGGGAATCGTGACTAGGGTTGTGGTGTAGGGCCTACGTAGTACGTGTCTGTGGGTCTGTGGGTCTGTGTGTATGTATGTGTAGAGCCATTCAGAGAAAACTACTGGACTACTGGAGGATACGTTTCTTTGATGACGTAATATCTGGCATTTTGTACAAGTTTTGGTGGCACTGTCACACCCTCATTTTTGGATTCATTTGATTAAAATTCTGTAAAAGTAACTTTCGACAAAATCCGGACAACAGGATTGCATTTCAGGATTAAAGCTTGCAAATTATTTTTTGAGTTTGGCCATTAAAAGTCAGAAAATTGTATTTAAAAATAAAATGTGATGAATCGATCCAAAAAAGATGTAATCTTATTCTTGATCATTTTCTGATTCCATAAACAAATCTATGTGTATCGATTGAACACTGGATTTCCCTTCTTTGAGCTATGTGACGTCAGAGGCCGACAAAACGTCTGTTTAGGCGGCCAGCCGAGACTACAAAATAGTGCATGTTTGTGTGCGTTCAATCATAAAAACTACAAGAAATTCTACCCAGATACATAAATTTTATTTGTATTTTTTTTACCAAAATATGACAATTTACACATATCTCGACAGTCGTTCACCTCGACCGCTAGCGCGGTCTCGGAGGAACACTGACTGTTTCGATCTGTGTAAAATGTCCTATTTTGGTCAAAAATACATACAACGTTTAATGTCCTGTTTGGATTAAAACAAGCTCGAAAAAAATATACAATAGAAAAAGCACAATTTCATAAGAAGCGCTTTACACTACTGCGCTATACTGGCTTTCTGTGGCGTGAACGCGACAGCGGTCGCCGTCAGGTATGAAATCGACACAGGTATTGAGTTTTGTCTTCGTATTGTCTTTCATAATGTGAGTTCGAAGGGTTGACTGAATGTATTAATTTCGTCTACGCGACATGTTTTAAGATATTGCTTACTTGTCAACTGCGATCACATGTCTAAACGGACTGCGGCTGCCAGTTTCGGCCCAAACTAACGTTCACAACCTGTCTTTCACAACCTTTAAAATCATGTTTGTTTTAATTTTTTTTTTAATACATTGTACTATCTCTACATCACCAATACATAAAATTCATACACTACCATCTCGCTATACCGACTGCTAAACGTATCAGACGGACGGGACGGCTCTCAGTTAGCCGAATGCAATCACGTTGTCTTCTGCGCTTGAGTGCACCCCATACACACCTCTTGACATACTCTTGACATACTCTTGAAAGCGATAAGACACCACCCGAGTAGCCAACGGCGGCTTTCTTTAATTGCGATAACAACTCGGGTAGACAGTTTCAAACTGTCGTTAAAGACAGGTCCAACTACACTTACTTTTAAGATGTTACATTATGGAGGTCAAAATGGCCAATTTTCTGTAGTTTTTTTTGGAACAATCTATCCTGTTATTGTATTAAAAAAGAAGCTTTAATTTTTCGGCACTATATTTGATTATGTTGGACTCAGTGGAACTCATTCTGATAAGCATCGCTTCACGGCTATTGCCAGTTGTCTCTCTGACCGGACGCTACAGTCCTACGCGAATCTATATAAAAAAAAAAGAATACAGAGTTATCTCCCATATGTTTTTCGCGAGCACTGATCTAAATTTGAGATCAGTGTTCGCGAGACGAAAATGATTGCAGATTGGCCGACTTCGACAGTGATCTCCGTTCTGTTCTTCACAGTTATGATAAAGACATCGTTCTAAGGTCAAAACAAGTCGAAATTTTGGGACTGCTGCCGGAAGGAGACCGTAATATATGGTTTCATCTCTGTCAACTGGTTACAGAAAAAATCGTCTGCTCCAGTGAGCGCCGAAACCAAACGGTTGATTATCACGTGACACTTTTGTCATATTTAGAATTGTTTGCACAGTAAATACAGCCGCGAAAAATAGCTCGCTTGAAACTGTCTTACATTTCAATTCCTTCGTAATTCTAAAATGACAAAACACCATGAAAAATCATTATCGACGATCGCGAATCTGCTTATATCAATAATACATTACAAAAAGCTCTAAATATGCACACACACACACAAAAATCGGTTTCCTTGCCAGACAAGGAATCTCAAGGCATCCTGTCAGGGAGAGAATGACCTGAACTCCTTTAAGCTTTTGACCTGAGTTCAAGATGAGTGGAACTGTCCTAACATTCTCAGAGAATTATTTTCAAAGTTTATGTTTGTTTTAAACATTAATATGTGAAAACAGAATTAAGGTAGGTGATCAGCGATGCTGTCAAAACTACTCACATTACGTCATATATGGCTGGTTTTTAGTGTTGATATTTTTGTTTCGAGCGACAGATTGACTGATTTGTTTCATATCGCTTAACCGGTATTTATTGTGTTTTTTTTAAACATTTTTTATTAGGTGTTTTTTGTGTTTGTTGTTGTTGTTGTTGTTGTTGTAAGCACGCTGCTGGATTACACACACACACACATACACACACGGCTGAGTCTGCAGGTGACCCGTCTGCAGTTTTACTAGATATTGCTCGTCGTCGGCGTGTGCTCTTTCAGTAGATATTTTTGTCTTTCTTTGCATCCACATTGTGACACAGTGAAGCCGTCCACGGTGGGTGGTGGGGGTGGTTTGGACTCGATAGATAAAATATTACGATTTTTAGCATAAAGAAAACAAATCCGAATTTTTGAGCGATGGGACAATAAAATAATGAAAAGAATTAAATACATCTAATTGATCTCTTGACTTTGGGGTAGCGCAACTCTGTTGCTACTAGCTTTCTTCTGGGAGAATGCGACCCGAATTTCCCAGCGACGGGAAAATACATTAATGACAAAAACATCTTATAGATCCCTTGACTTCGGAGTATCGCGACTTTGTTGCTGCTAGCTTTTCTCTGCGAGGAAGCGCCCGAATTTCCCAGCGATGGGACAATAAAGTAATGAGAGAAAAAAAATCTAATATATCCCTTGACTTTGGGGTAGTGCGACTCGGTTGCTGATAGCTTTTCACTGGGAGGAAGCGACCCGAATTTCCCAGCGAATAGACAATAAAGTAATGAAAAACAACAATCTAATATATCCCTTGACTTTGAGGTAGCGTGTCTCTGTTGCTGCTAGCTTTCCACAGGGAGGAAACGCCCCGAATTTCCCAGTGATTGGACAATGAAGTAAAGAAGAAAAAACATCTGATAGATCCCCTGATTTGGAGGAAGCGCGACTTTGTTCCTGCTAGCCTTCCATTGGGGGAAATTGACCCGAATATCCCAGCGATGGGACAAAAAAGTAATGAAATAAGAATCAAAACATTTAATAGATCCCTTGACTTAATTTGGAGATGACAAGAAAATATCGGGCGTATTTACGTGATTTGTAAATCGCGGGGCGATTGTTTTACATTTTTACGAATCACGGGTTAACACGCTCGCATATTACGTCTTCTTTGCTATTCCTTCTGATTCTTTCTTTATTTGGTGTTTAACGTCGTTTTCAACCACGAAGGTTATATCGCGACGGGATTCCTTCTGATTCAGGTGTCGATCGCATTTACGATCAAAAACAGGAGTTTTTGCGTCAATTACTAAGGGCATTATGCCAAAAAGCGCTGTATGTCAGCAAGGACTTGTTAGTTTGCTTTGAAACTTTCCGAATATTTTGCCTACATACTACATGTAAGCTACTACGGGTAGTACATAGACAAATTGAACGAAATGACATAGGAATTAATGCCTTAATTTGGGTGCGTAATTTGTCGCAATAATTTGTTGCCGAAGGATTTTAATAGATATGCGCGGAGCGGAATGTATATGGCCTTTCTGATTCCTTATTGAAAACATTTAATAGATCCCTTGACTTTGGAGATGACAAGAAAATATCCGGCGCATTTACGTGATTTGTAAATCGCGGGGCGATTGTTTTACATTTTTACAAATCACGGATTCACACGCTCGCATATTTTGTGTTCTATGCTATTCCTTCTGATGCAGGTGTCGATCGTATGTGCGGTCAAAAACGGGAGTTTTTTGCGTTAATTACGAGGGGCATTATGCGAAAAAGCGCTGTATGTCAGCAAGGACTTGTTAGTTTGCTTTGAAACTTTCCGACTATTTTGACTACATACTACATGTACTACGGGTAGTAGCATAGACAAATTGAACAAAATGACATGGGAATTAACGCCTTAATTCGGGTGCGTAATTTGTCGCAATACTTTGTTGGTGAAGTTTGTTTAATTCAACAGGTAAAAGTAGCACAAATGGTAAACATTATTTAGTGTGTGTTATTCATGTGTTATTTTTGTAAAAGAGTAATTCATTCAGTGTTCACAACAGGTGTTTTAAAAATGTGTTTAAAAGTGGAATGTTTACAGTATATACAACAACTTATTCGGAACGATAACCTCGATAAGATCAAACGAATTATGTATTGTTTGCTTGTCATGTGGGTAATCCTTACACGTAACAAACAACAAACAAACCACAAGGTAGTCCACATCGTATGGCCCAGAGAGGTAATAAAAGCTCGGAAAAAATCAGACACTCAGCGAGCTACTTCTGTTCTCCGACAGGGCCTATTTCTCCCACATGAAAGTTAGCTGCAACAGAGTCGCGCTACCCCAAAGTCAAGGAATATATTAGATTTTTCTCTCTCATTACTTTATTGTCCCATCCCAAGGTAGTCCACATCTTATGGCCCAGAGAGGTAATAAAATCTCGGGAAAAAAATCAGACAGTCAGCGAGCTACTTCTGTTCCCTGACATATGGCCCATCATGGCCTATTGCCTATTTTCGCGGATAGGTGCAGGGGCGGACGAGGGGGGGGGGCACAGGGGGCACGTGCCCCCCCCCCGAAAAAAAAAAAAAAAAAAAAAGAAGAAGAAAAAAAAAAGATTTTTCTATGCTGATTCTATGACCATTTCTAAGTTTAAATGGCACCAGATGGCACCATTTTTCTTCTTTGGGCAAAAATTTTTTCCGGGGGGGCATGCCCCCGGACCCCCCTAGCAAGCAAATTCGGGCGCTTCGCGCCCATCACATTCACTTTCGATTCAAAGTGCCCCCCCCCTTACAAAGCAACTGATCCGCCTCTGAGGTGTGATATTGTGAGAGACGGACTGAATGACACTTGACTTAAAGTGTGAAGCGACTAGAACACCAAAAGCGTTTCTGCTTCAAGACAGGCCTTCGCACTTAGGCTGTGTCTGTGACGAGCTGGAAACATAAGTTAAATCAAAGCGTGAAATGTGTTCGATGTATTTTTGATTTCTTCAACATTAATTTTGTTTAAATTGCAGTTTCGGTATAAGCGTGGTCCCTCTTATATACTGATAATGGTAATAGTAATCATAAACAAGTCGCGTAAGGCGAAAATACAATATTTAGTCAAGTAGCTGTCGAACTCACAGAATGAAACTAAACGCAATGCCATTTTTCAGCAAGACCGTATACTCGTAGCATCGTCAGTCCACCGCTCATGGCAAAGGCAGTGAAATTGACAAGAAGAGCGGGGTAGTAGTTGCGCTAAGAAGGATAGCACGCTTTTCTGTACCTCTCTTTGTTTTAACTTTCTGAGCGTGTTTTTAATCCAAACATATCATATCTATATGTTTTTGGAATCAGGAACCGACAAGGAATAAGATGAAAGTATTTTTAAATTGATTTGGACAATTTAATTTTGATAATAATTTTTATATATTTATTTTTCAGAGCTTGTTTTTAATCCGAATATAACATATTTATATGTTTTTGGAATCAGCAAAAGATGGAGAATAAGATAAACGTTAATTTGGATCGTTTTATAAATTTTTATTTTTTTTTTTACAATTTTCAGATTTTTAATGACCAAAGTCATTAATTAATTTTTAAGCCACCAAGCTGAAATGCAATACCAAAGTCCGGGCTTCGTCGAAGATTACTTGACCAAAATTTCAACCAATTTGGTTGAAAAATGAGGGCGTGACAGTGCCGCCTCAACTTTCACAACAAGCCGGATATGACGTCATCAAAGACATTTATCAAAAAAATGAAAAAAACGTTCGGGGATTTCATACCCAGGAACTCTCATGTCAAATTTCATAAAGATCGGTCCAGTAGTTTAGTCTGAATCGCTCTACACACACACACGCACACACGCACATACACCACGACCCTCGTTTCGATTCCCCCTCGATGTTAAAATATTTAGTCAAAACTTGACTAAATATAAAAAGATAAAACAATAATAAAGTTTTTTTATGTATTGCAAATCCTGACATGGTTCTGGGCGTTTCACAAAATTAATGTGTTAACAAAATTACAAAGCAATGTACATAATGAACATTTTAAAACAAAACCATTTTCTCCCTATAAAAATCAACTAGTACTGTGGCATCAGCATTAACAGGGAAAACAAATCTGAAAATTATTAAAAGCACAATCACCTACAAGATGCACATTATAATACATTATTTATCCAGAATCTATCATAATATTGATTGTTTGTTATTATGTGTTTGCGGCTGCCAGTTTCGGTCAAACTAACGTTCACAACCTGTCTTTCACAACCTTTAAACTCATGTTTGTTTTGAATTTTTTTTTTTAATGACATTGTACAATCTCTACATCACCAATAAATAAAATTCATACACTACCATCTCGTTATACCGACTGCTAAACGTACCAGGCGGGCGGGACGGCTCTGAGTTAGCCGAATGCAATCACGTTGTCTTCTGCGCTTGAGCGCACTCCATACACACCTCTTGACATACTCTTGAAAGCGATAAGACACCACCCGAGTAGCCAACGGCGGCTTACTTTAATTGCGATAACAACTCGTTTCAAACTGTCGTTAAAGACAGGTCCAACTACACTTACTTGTAAGATGTTACATTATGGAGGTCAAAATGGCCAATTTTCTGTAGTTTTCGGGGGAGAAATCTATCCTGTTACTGTATTAAAAAAGAAGCTTAAATTTGTCAGCACATTATTTTATTTTAGTACCAGTTCAGTGCCTCATATGGCTTTTTGACCAATCAGGACGGATTCTAGGTGACCCTCTAAATGTTATAACGTTCAAGCAGGGACCCTTTTTGTTTATCAAGCAAAACATTGACAAGACAAAGTACAAATTTAAATCAACAATACCAACGTGATTTATTCTAAAGAATGACACTTCAAATGCTGCGAGATAATACTCTCTTTATCTAAAAAAAAAGTACAGAAAAGCTAGTTTTGTCGGTGGGTGCTTCACGGAATAGCAAAGCACCGCCCATCCTCTGAGTGTGCAATGCCGACCCGCTCACTTGGAATCTAAATGATCAAAGTTCGAAAAAATCTAGTGAAATTGCGTCACTCGCTTTACGTCAAATGTATCTTTACAGCATTTCCCATCGTCTGGAGTCGGTTCTAAATCTCTCTCTCTCTCTCTCTCTCTCTTTCTCTCTCTCTCTCTCTCTCTCTCTCTCTCTCTCTCTTGTGAAATGAACGGCTAATTATCTAATTCTGCATCATTTGAAAAAAAAATGATGAGTGAAACTGAACTGATGTGTGGAATAAGAGGTCTTTATTTGCACCCTTGTGTCCGTTATGGTGTATATTATTGGTCATTGAGTGTATGATAAGATTGATTTGCTGACATTATTCAGTTTGATTATTATGAATTTCGAATTGTGACAATGCTCATGGCTGAGCTATCTTTTTTTGTGAGAACAAAATACGTACACTTCCTCTGTTTATCATATGATTGTTAACAATGTAATCAAAAGGAGTTGATTACATTTGTAAGTGCATCAATATGATTATATGACGGTGTTGCTGCTATTTCTGAATTTAAGGATCAACGGATTCCTGACATTTTAATTCTCTTTGAATTTAGTAGCAATTTATTTAATTCTTCATCAATTGTCAGTGAACTTATGAGTTCAACTGAATTGATGTGTTGACTAAGTGGTGTTTATCTTCACCTTGTGTATGTGGTGGTATATATAGATTTGGAAATATAGTGTCTGACAATATTGGGTTGCTGACATCATTCAGTTTTATTATTACGAATTTGGAATTGTTAGTATAACATTTATAATTATTGTTATTATATACCTGTATTATATTTTTTTCAAATTGCAAGCAACTTTTCAACAGGCATGCATAGTCTGTGAAAAAGTAGTCACTTTTCATTACTTGCTTTTCGTCATTATTTGAAAAAAAAGGAAAAGAAAAAAAGCTGTGGAATTATAAACATTACCATGACTTCAACTAAAACATCTTGGCCGAATAAGGAAGGGCTTCGCATTGGACACCTGAATATTAATCATTTATATAACAAAATGACTGATGTTTCAAATGTGCTTTTTAATTCTGGAAAAAGTTTTCATATGTTTGGTTTTTCTGAATCCAGACTATCAGATAATGTGTTAGACTCTGACATCATTGTTCCAGGATATACTCTTATTCGTAATGATCCTGTTAAAACGAATGAAACAGGCATTACTGTTTACATAAGTGAATCAGTTACATATAAACGACTAGCTCATCTTGAGGTTCATGGAGTTGAATCAATATGGATTGAAGTTAAATTGAAAAGATCTCCGCCCTTACTATTAGGATTTATTTATAGAAACCCTTCTGAAAGAGTAAATTGGGCAGATAACTTTACTATTATGATGGACTCTGCAACACTGGATTCAAAAGAAATCTTGCTCTTAGGAGATTTTAATATTGATTTAATGAAGCCACATAAAAATTGGAATAATACAATTAATAGCTTTGATTTGCAACAAATGGTTCAGTTACCCACTAGGGTCATGGCTGTTTCTAAAACTCTTATTGATCATATTTATGTGTCAGAAAAACAAAATATTATTGAAACATGCGTTCCTATTTTATCTTGCAGTGATCATTATCCAGTTTGTCTTACCTGGTCAAGGAAAGGTATTAAAATCCCTAAAGCTGGACATAAAACTGTAACTTATCGTCGTTTCTCGCGTTTTAATAAAAATGATTTTCTCTCTGATTTAATTCACAGTCCTCTTTCTGAAGTCTATAGCTTTCAGAATCCTGATAAAGCTTTGGAGCATTGGTATAATATTTTTATTTCTATTTATGATAAACATGCACCATTAATTACGCACAGAGTTAGACATATTGAGAAACCAAAGTGGCTTGATCAAGAAACAGAAGATGCTGCAAACCACAGGGATTATTTGAAAGCAAAGGGTGATTTTGAAGGATATAAACGGCAAAGAAATAATGTAAGTTCCCTAAAAAGAACTAAAAAGAAAAACTATTTCACTGAACTAGTGTCATCTAAACAAGATTCAAAATCAATTTGGAAAGCCATTAATTTATTAACAAACAAGCGTTCTAATTCACACCCAACTGCCATGAAAAACATTTCTGCTGATAAACTTAATTTACATTTTTCTACAGTGGGAGAAAAAGTTATTCCTATTGATAGAACACAAGAAAATGATTTAAATACCTTAATAGATCATTGCAAATCCAAGAGAATAGAGGCAGAAATGCCGCTACAACACATGACTGTGTCTGAAGTTTACTTTGCACTTGTTCATCTCAAACAAACAGGAACCCGGGGTGTAGATAGAATAGACAGTAAAATATTGAAAATAGCTGCTCCTGTAATAACAGACACCTTGACATACATTTACAACTTATGCATTACCACTTCTTATTTTCCAACAGCATTTAAGCAAGCTAAGGTAATCCCTCTGTTTAAATCAGGTGATCCTTCTGATCCTTCTAATTACAGGCCTATTTCAATCCTGTCACCACTTTCAAAACCCTTGGAAAAACATATATATAAACATGCCTTAGCACATTTTGATAAAAACAATTTATTCCATCCAAAACAATCTGGTTTTCGCAAAAAGCACTCATGTCATACAGCTCTTATAAATCTAATTGATCAATGGCTAACCAACATAAATTCTAACAAATTTTCTGCAGCACTGTTTGTTGATTTTGCAAAGGCGTTCGATGTTATTGATCATTCTCTTCTCATTAGGAAATTGTCAATATATGGCATGCAATGCACCACCATTAATATTCTTAAATCTTTTCTTTTAAATAGAAAACAAATTACATTTACTAATGCATCATATTCAAATGAAAGTACTTTGAAATATGGGGTCCCACAGGGATCAGTTTTAGGCCCATTATTGTTCTCCATTTATGTCAATGATTTACCACTGTACATAGATAATAACTGTGAGTTGTTTGCAGATGACACTACTATTCATTCTAGTCATCATTCCATAAATTATTTATCAAAAACTCTACAAGAAAGCATTGATGCACTCCTGAATTGGTCAGAGTTAAACCATATGTCTCTTAACCATACTAAAACAAAATTTATGCTAATAACCACAAGACAGAAACGACAAAATCTATTATCGAGCATTCCACCTCTTTATATTAAAAATCAAGTATTGGAAGAAGTGTCTCACCACAAAGTCCTTGGTGTAAAGATTGATAATAATTTATCATGGCATGATCACATTGATTACATCTGTAAGATTGCTTCCCAAAAAATATATCAGTTATCAAAAATAAAACATTTCTTGAATCTCCACTCGCGAAAGATTTTTTTTTACAATCACATCTTGTCAAATATTGATTATGCATCCACTGTGTGGGATTGTGCAAGTGCTAATGTTTTGAAACCTTTAGCCAGTCTTCACAGAAGAGCAGTTAAGCTTATTATGCTAAAAAATCACACTCCTTCAGAATCTGATTATACAAATTTGCAAGTATTACCATTTCAAAAAAGGTTAATGTATAATAAAGGTGTTATAATGCATAAAGTGATGTCAGGATATGCACCGGAGACATTACGTGATAATTTTATTTTGAACTATAACAGACTAAAAATCATCACACCGACTCCACGTATTGACCTTTTCAAATCAAGCCTTCTATATTCAGGTGCGGTCCTATGGAACTCACTTCCTATTTTTCTTAAGCATAAAACAAACACAGACAGCTTCAAAAAAAATTATATGTCGCACATAATGCAACTAAACATGTGCTGAATGGTTCAACAATTCATTTAAAATGTATGTGCATGTTAAACTAAATTATAATAATATGCAGATCTAAATTAAGATATGTTAAAAATTGACATATTTATTATTGGAAATTGTACTTAAAATGCAGCATGACAAATGTATATCTGTATATATATATAATGTATTATAAGTTTGATGTGATAGTTATTTGATTATATTGTTTTCTGTTCTTGTTGACCCTATATTAGGGCGAGGGCTGGATGTAAAAAAGCAATATTCTTGCTTATCTATTACCCTCGATAATAAAGATTTTGTCTTGTCTTGTCTTGTCTTGTCTCTCTCTTTCTCGCTCTCTCTTTCTCTCTCTCTCCATCTCTCTCTCTCTCTCCCCTCTCTCTCACTATTCTCTTTCTTTCTCTCTTTCTATCATCATCATCATCATCATCATCATCATCATCATCATCATCATCATCATCATCATCATCATCATCATCATCATTTTTCTTTTCTTTTCTTGCTCCTCTTACAGTATCACGGTAAATGTTCCCAAATAGATCCTAGTTACCTCAGAGGACGTTAATCCCCAAAGTCAGCCAGTCAGTCAGTCATTAAAGGCAAAAGCGAGGTAACGCACAACTGGGTCCGACCAGTAAAGCCGTCGCTGCCTGTGTGACAACCACCATAAAAATCTACCACAGCGGGAAACTTTCAAGTTAAGTATTTTCAACCATCATGTGCCCGCATTCAACTTTACAATCAAAGGATGTCTGTTGAGATAATCGAATGGATCAAAACTTTGAAACCTGCGCGCATATTCTAAGCCGACTAACACATAATTGTTAAGGACATCATAAAATGGTTCTCGGTGAAAACTTGACCGAGGGCCATTTTACGACGTCCTTGACTCGAGTGTGTGACGTATAGTCTTATGCTCTGCTTCTTGGGCAAGGTAAAGAACACCGAAAATATTTCAATGCCGTTCTCGAGCTACGCTGACTTTTACAAAGGGTACAGCTGACACGGCTTACGTAATCTGGTTTCCTGGTCATTTGTGTGAAAAATCTGTCCGACAAAGAAGAAGAAGAAGAAGTGCGCGCAGAGAGAGAGAGAGAGAGAGAGAGAGAGAGAGAGAGAGAGAGACAGAGAGACAGACAGACAGACAGACAGACAGACAGACAGACAGACAGACAGACTTTCCGCACTCGTTAAAATGTCAGTCGATACTGGAATAAATGTTGAAACATTGTAAACCTAAAAAAAAAAATAATAATATTAAAATTAAACATTCATACGAGTTACTATCTGTGACAAGAACGCATAAGAAGTATAGCAACTAAATATTAATCCGCTTACCCATTGCTCCTCTTCGCACCTCGGCCTGTGAGTCGTCCTTTTCCTGAGTACTTGCACACAAGTTTTGCGTATGCATACTTCAGTTCGTCTGGAAAGGGCTGTTTTGAATTCTTGTTCGCAAGTTGAACAGCACGACTGTATTTGACCACGTACACCAAATCGTTCTTTCTGGAAAAGTCTGCCAGCCGTTCAGTAAGATCATTCCAACTTCTGAATGTTTTCCCCAACTGTCATTTGTGCCATTTCTCAGCGATTGATCAACGGTGTGGTTATTATGGATGTAGTAAGTGTCGAATTGTGAGAATGCACAGTTCTGTCCGCCAAGTGGTTTTAAACACTGCGCGTAGCCTATTTGCACCAAGTAATAACGTGTCACATCAAAATAGTTCTTTACCTGTCAGATAGTTTAGCGCCAAAAACATGAACCAATGATAGCCCATGGATTAGTAAGTCATATGATGTTGGGGCGGGGCCAATGAACTAATGTCAACACAGTAAGTATCAACCAATGTTTGGCTCCGCCCCCACATCACGTGGACAGGGTGGCCGAGTGGTAACGCACTTGCGCTCGGAAGCGAGAGGTTGCGAGTTCGACCCTGGGTCAGGGCGTTAGCAATTTTCTCCCCCCTTTCCTAACCTAGGTGGTGGGTTCAAGTGCTAGTCTTTCGGATGAGACGAAAAACCGAGGTCCCTTCGTGTACACTACATTGGGGTGTGCACGTTAAAGATCCCACGATTGACAAAAGGGTCTTTCCTGGCAAAATTGTATAGGCATAGATAAAACAATGTCCACCAAAATACCCGTGTGACTTGGAATAATAGGCCGTGAAAAGTAGGATATGCGCCGAAATGGCTGCGATCTGCTGGTCGATGTGAATGTATGATGTATTGTGTAAAAAATTCCATCTCACACGGCATAAATAGATCCCTGCGCCTTGAGTCCGAGTCTGGAGATACGCGCGCGATAGAAGACTTCATATATATAATCACGTGACCCATAAACCCATCGCCTGTAATTAGATCATACTATTACCGCTTCAGTTCTGAGACATCCTGCTTGCTGGCGCGCGCGCAGAGAAAAAAATTCCCTCTTTATCTTCGCTTCTGATGCTCACCCTATTGTTGTTGGCACTCGGGTTTGCTTGTTTGTTTGCTTAACGCCCAGCCGACCACGAAGGGCCATATCAGGGCGGTGCTGCTTTTGACATATAACGTGCGCCACACACAAGACAGAAGTCGCAGCACAGGCTTCATGTCTCACCCAGTCACATTATTCTGACACCTGACCAACAAGTCCTAGCACTAACCCCATAATGCCAGACGCCAGGCGGAGCAGCCATTAGATTGCCAATTTTAAAGTCTTAGGTATGACCCGGCCGGGGTTCGAACCCACGACCTCCCGATCACGGGGCGGACGCCTTACCACGAGGATTGGAACTCGGGTAACAGGGAGCGAAGGGCAGTGCCCCACCTAGTGATCGAGTGCCACAACCCAGACTTTTCCCTTAATATATATATAGGTTTTAAACTCCTGCTTCCGGATTATACAAAACACATTAAAACATGTATTAAACAATGGCGACTGCACGTGAGAGGGAACAATAAAGAGACCAAAAAGCAATGTACTCACGTTAAAATGACGAACACGGAACGAATAACAGCGACGTTTCGACCTAAGGGTCTTCTTCAGGCACAAAAACACAAAAATACACACACAAAAAAGAAGAAGAAAGACGATAGAACAAATGAAGAGAAGAATAACTGACAAAACAACTGCACTGCACAAACCAACAAATGACAAAGACACAACACTTCGAATTAACCTAAAATAAATCTCATAACAAAATAATTGTAATAATTATTATTTTTTTTTTTTACAGGAATGTATATGTTTCTGTGTTTGTTTTTGTTTTAATACAAAAAAAACCGTGATCAAATAATCAGAACTCTTTCAAAATACTCTGAATAAAATATATTAAATGCAATAACTTTTTTTTATTTTTAATTCAAATAAATGTTTTAGTTTGACTGCATTTGAATAGAAACTGAATTCTGATGAAAGCAGTTACTGTAAAGTCATTTGAAGTCACATGATAAAAATCACATGGTTTAGTTGAGCAGACCACAAAGTGCAGAGCTAAAATATGTGTATGAATCTGTGTGAAAATCCAGTCCGTTTGTCCACAGGGATGCTAGGAAGCAGTCAAATGGGGTCGCTCAATCTGCTCAAATCCAGTCAAATGGGGTCGCATGGGCCGACAAATGGGGACGTCCCCGTTTGTCGGAAGCGTCCCCATTTGACTGCTCTCCAGTGACAATCGTCCCCATTTGTCGGTAAAACCACCTACACACACACACACACACACACATAAACACACACACACATAAACACACACACATACACACACACACACACACACACACACACACACACACACACACACACACACACCAACCTCTCAAGTAGTGAGGCCCTGTAACAACAGTGGGACCCACTTCATCCAGTGTTACGGGTTGGGGGAAGTGCGTCTTATTGGCCCACTGCGCAGTCTCACAGCGCAGCCGGAAGTCAGCAGTTTCAGGTGACAACAGGTCCGACTCTTTGATAATCTGGCAATTTAAATACAATTTTTAAGAGTTTAAAACGCGATGGCATGCACTTTGAAGTAATCTCTTTCACTCATTTACTAAATTACTAACTCACTCGCTTACTCAATCAATACATCAATCAATCAATCAATCACTCAATCAATTAATCAACCAATCACGGTCTCAATCATACTCCCCGATTGGATCATTCACTCACTCACTCACTCACTCACTCACTCACTCACTCACTCACTCACTCACTCACTCACTCACTCACTCACTCACTCAACCAATCAATCAATCAATCAATCAATCAATCACGGTCTCAATCAAACTCACCGATTGCGATTGGATCTCTCTCTAGAAAACAAGACAGCAAGAAACACGTACCATGGCATCCAAACAAAAGTAAAACGATACAGAGTACAGACAAACAGATTAGTCATGGTTGTGGTGCCAATGTTGGTGATGATACCACTGTCGTCATGGTGACGGACATACCCGGTGGTTGTTGTGAACGTTGAAGTAGTCAGACCGCCTCAGTCCACGGCCGGTGTAGTGAACGCTGTCCGCGCCATGCTTGTTGTAGATCACGTTGTTGTAGATTTGATTGCCTGGGGGAAAAGCCGTGTGAAAACATGGGCTGATGGAGGTGCACGAACCGACAGTAGGTGCCACCCAAACGGGAGATAACAAACTGCGTGGTCCGATTCGTTGAATTCACAACGAATCTCCATTTGAACCAATCCAAAACCGCGGCTGGCTCCCGACCGGTTGGTAACTTTCTCGTGCACTTCAGCCCCGTTCAATTTTGTGGTGGTGAGCGTGATCGTTTAGGCGAAGTGTGGTGGGTCTTTTAGATGAACAAAACGACGGGCGCAATAGCCTAGTGGTAAAGCGCCGGCATCCCAAGCGGAAGGTCGCGGGTTCGAATCCTGGGAGCGCCTGGCGGGTTAAGGTTAGACATTTTTCCGATCTCCCAGGTCAACTTATGTGCAGACTTGGTAGTGCCTTATCCCGCTTCGTGTGTACACGCAAGCACAAGACCAAGTGCGCACGGAAAAGAGCCTGCAATCCATGTCAGAGTTCGGTAGGATATAGAAACACGAACATATCCTCTGAAAGCGGCGTATGGCTCCATAAATGGCGGGGTAAGAACGGTCATACACGTACAAATCCACTCGTGCAAAAACACGAGTGTACGTGGGGCTTTTAGCCCACGAACGCAGAAGAAGAAGAAGTAGAAGATGAAACAACAAGAAGGGAAAAGCCCATACGACTCACATGCTTGACCTTGACCTTAACATGACCTTGACCTTCAGGGCCAAGGTCAAATAACTAAACCTAGCAATGACATCATACACTAAGAACTGCTTTACACATTTTTCCTACCAAAATACATGTGACCTTGACCCAAGGTCAAGGTCATCCAAGTTCATGCAACACAAAGCTGTTAATTCAAGACATAGGAAGTACAATGGTGCTTATTGGCTCTTTCTACCATGAGATATGGTCACTTTTAGTGGTTCACTACCTTATTTTGGTCACATTTCATAAGGGTCAAAAGGACCTTGACCTTGATCATATGTGACCAAATGTGTCTCATGATGAAAGCATAACATGTGCCCCACATAATTTTTAAGTTTGAAACAGTTATCTTCCATAGTTCAGGGTCAAGGTCACTTCAAAATATGTATACAATCCAACTTTAAAGGACCCTTGCGACCTTGACCTTGAAGCAAGGTCAACCAAACTGGTGTCCAAAGATAGGGCTTACATTGCCCTGTATAGCATACATAGCTAAGGTTGCCATTCTCGATAACTTCAGAAAAAAATGCGAAAATGTGAAAAATGGTCGTTTTTAAGACAACAATTACGGCCCCTGTGACCTTGAACTTGAAGTGAGGTCAAGTTGCCGCACATGTTTTTTGAGATCTTGTAACCATACACCATCAGGCCACATCAGGTGTTGATAGACTTAATAGTGTCCAAGAAATATCCAACGTTAAAGTTTTCCGGACGGACGCCGGGACGGACGGACGGACGGACGGACGGACGGACGACTCGGGTGAGTACATAAACTCACTTTTGCTTCGCATGTGAGTCAAAAACGCATTAAATCTTTGTTCTACAGATTTCAGCACTTGTGATACATATTCTTTACTGACATCTAGGGCCTGCACATTTTATTCCATACATGACAAAACTCCTGGTTGTTATTCACGTACGTCCCCTGTCTGTATGCATGTCCGTACCGTCCTTTTGTGTTTTTCTCCTCCTGCCTGTCTGTCTGTTTGTTTCTTGGTCTGTCTTTCGGTCTGTTTCACTGTCTGTCTGTTTTTCTGTCTGCCTGTCTAACTGTCTGTGTGTTTCTAAGTCTGTTTTCGGATATCTGTGGTATTTTTTTAGGGTTAGGGTTAAGGTTTACACTCTTTTCTTCAGGCTGTCTGTTTGTCTGTCTGTCACTTCATCTCAATGTAAAAGCCTGACCTAATATGAGATGATAACCTTTAAACAATTATATCTAAATTCAAAGTAATTACAGTTACATTCCTGATCAATTCTGCGATGGTGAAATAATGTGTGCTGACCTTTCGGCTCGTCGGGGAGGTCGTTCAGAATGTTGTACAGCTCCGGGTACCTCCGCTTCCAGACGTCATTAAGGTAGGGACTTGCCTGATACAGGTAAACCAGGTAAAACAGGTAACATAAACAAAACGGCAGGTAATATTCGAATGAAAAATTACGATGTAAATATTGGGCTAATTAATAAAAGTAGAATTCCATTTTGATATCTCTGCTAAAACACATCAACAACAGTAGATTTATCAATACTTTAAAATGGACATGAATTGATACTCACTTCGCAAAGAAATTGGATACAAACAGACAGACAGACACACACACACACACACACACACACACACACACACACACACACACACACACACACACACATCTATATCTATAAACGGCTTGTGTCTGTGTGTCTGTCTGTGTGTCTGTGTGTCTGTCTGTCTGTCTGTTCGCCATGCACGGCCAAAGTTCTCGATGGATCTGCTTTAAATTGTGTGGGTATATTCAGGTCCCGGACACAATCTGGTTGATGAAAAGTTTCAACACGTACTCTCAGCGCGCAGCGCTGAACCGATTTTGGTTTTTCTGTACATCCATTCCCAGTAACTCTTCCTTATCTTCTCCAGTGTTTTGCGCGTTTATCTCCCTTCCTTCGTACGGTGCGCCGGCGTACACTCGGCAAAGCTTCGGCTCTACTTCTTCCCGGCGAAGCCGTACCCGGCGAAGCCGTACCCGGCGAAGCGGGTATTTATCTAGTACCTATATATATATACGACTTGTGTCTGTCTGTCTGTCTGTCTGTCTGTGTGTGTGTGTGTGTGTGTGTGTGTGTGTGTGTGTGTGTGTGTGTGTGTGTGTGTGTGAGTGTTCGCGATGCACGGCCAAAGTTCTCGATGGATCTGCTTCAAATTTGGTGGGCATATTCAGGTACACCCGGGACAGGACACAACCTGGTCGATATTTCAACACGTGCTCTCAGCGCGCAGCGCTGAACCGATTTTGGTTCCACCTCAGCTACCCGGGCCCCCATACCGACACACCAAAGCCAAAGTTCTCGGTGGATCTTTTTCAAATTGGACACCGTATTCAGCTACACCTGGACACAATATCATCGATGAGATATTTCAACACGTGCTCTCAGCGCGCAGCGCTGAACCGATTTTGGTTTTTCTGTTCATTTCACCATTCCCAGTAACTCTTCCTTATCTTCTCCATGTTTTCAGCGTTTACCTCCCTTCCTTCGTATGGTGCACTATAGTATGAGGGGGCATCTTCGGATATTCCCGGCGTTCTGTTACTATTTTTAGAAGGTCACCGCAGTGTCCAGAACGTAAATTGGACCCGTAAATTATCCTCACTGTAAAAGTGCAAAGGTCGAATCAATTTATAGCCACGCGAAAAATACACTGTCATCTATCTCTCTATATATACGGCTTCTCTGTGTTTGTGTGTGTGTGTGTGTGTGTGTGTGTGTGTGTGTGTGTGTGTGTGTGTGTGTGTGTGTGTGTGTGTGTGTGTGTGTGTGTGTCTCTCTATGTGGGCAACACCTGTGGATTGTTCAGTTCTGTTTGTGATGTGGTCTGGCGGCTTTTGTGTATTTGTATGTACTGGCCTTCCTTTGAGAAGCCATAACAGTTCAAAAGGGCTTAGAGATAAGCTCTAAATTGCTCAATCCTGTTTGAGTGGAGTTCGCCTCCAAAGGTGATTAACACGGTTACATTCGTCGACAAGGATGGGACTCGATATGGTCAGGAATGGCATTATGGCCACTGAATCATTTTCGTGCTGTTCCCATTCCACGAATCTGGGAGGGACCTAAGCTTGGCGGGTCCATTGTTCGGACCCGGCGAAGCCGGCGTACGGCTTTAAGTACTTCTTCCCGGCGAAGCCGGCTACCCGGCGAAGCGGGTATTCATCTAGTATATATATATATACACACACACACACACACACACCACACACACACACACACACACACACACACACACACACACACACAACACACTCACGCACACACACACACACACACACACACACACAGAAAACGTCACGCAGACCTTAAGTTTTGTACGAAGAAGTGAGGCTTCATTGTGTCGACAGACCACGACCGTCCAAATGAACAGACGCCTCTCTGGCGTTGTACATGACGTTGTAACGAATGACGTTGTCACGGCCACCGCCTATGTTAGCGTGGATGTCGTTCTGGAAGAGTCAACAGATCACTTTAAAGGGATAATACCTAACCAAAATGACCCTTAGATCGCTTCCAAGTTATACTAAGAGAATCTGCGTGACACATCATGCTACCGCGGAGGACTGCCTTTACTTTGTCAACCAAGCGTATGAAAAATGTGACCCTCCACCACGGAATGAGTCGCATGTCACCTTTTCATGATTTTTTTATATTTTTACATTTTCTTACAGAGTTTTTTATTCTCTATCCAGTGGTGAAAACCGTTTTAGAAAAGAGCAAAAACTTTTTCGAGTTATAAGCCTGCGACTATGGTGACACTCACACTGTTACTACACCCCCCGGACTTATATTATGCCTAGCGCAGAACCGCGTGAGGTGACATGCGACTCATTTCGTGGTGGAGGTTCACTTTTGTAATAAAATGTCGTAAAACAGGCCAAGGAAGAGCACCATTTGTAAGAGTTGTTGGGTTACTTCCACTGAATTACTTCCCTTGTTTTTGTTCGTGAAGCAGTTACTTGGCTGCCGCGTCATGGATGGCGCGCCGACATGCTAGCTGGCGGCGCTTCCCGACTACTTTTTGTTTCCAACACCGGGAAGAAACAGCGCCCTGAAGCGCATTCACTCATTCTGATGCAATTAAGTACCATACTAATGGTGAGTTTTCGAGAAAATCGTGCCATGTGTGCGTAGACTAAGATACAGTGGATTCTTCAAAATCGTCCTTTCTTCTTTTCTCCTAGCTTCTTCTGCGTTCATGGACTGAAACTCCCACGTACACTCGTGTTTTTGCACGAGTGGACTTTTACGTCTATGGCCGTTTTTACCCCGCCATGTAGGCAGCCATACGCCGCTTTCGGAGGAAGCATGCTGGGTATTTTTGTTTTTCTATAACCCACCGAACTCTGACATGGATTACAGGATCTTTCCGTGCGCACTTGGTCGTGTGCCCGCGTGTACACCTATAGGGGGAAAAGGCACTAGCAGGTCTGCACACAAGTTGACACGGGAGAGCGTCCAATTCCTCAGAAACGCCTTTGTTTCGAACTGTGCATATTCTGTGAAGCCATACGTCCCGAAGACCTAACAACACCCACTCATAAATAGCTGTTGAGAACGACTCTCATTGTAGAGGACGTTGTGCTCAATAACGACTGAAGAGTACTGGTCATCCAGCATGATGCCCCGCACATCACTACCAGGCATCAGACGTCGCGTGTCGTGCACGTGGTTGTAGCGAATTACATTGCCTCGCTGAAACATAGAGAGTGTGATATGTGGCATAAGGAAAAGTTCTAATTGAAAAATGAGGGTGTGACAGTGCCGCCTTAAATTTTACAAAAAGCCGGATATGACGTCATCGTTATAGAAAAAAAGAAAAAAACGTCCAGGGATATCATACTCAGGAACTCTCATGTCAAATTTCATAAAGATCGGCCCAGCAGTTTAGTCTGAATCGCTCTACACACACACACACACACACACACACACACACACACACACACACACACACACACACACACACACACACACACACACACATACACCACGACCCTCGTCTCGATTCCCCCCTCTATGTTAAAACATTTAGTCAAAAGCCCAAGAGAAATATTAAACAAAAGCAAATTTATTTCTTCAGGCCTAACCATCATAATGCCATATGCATGGTGATCTGTAAACTTTTGTTCTCTGTGCACAATGCATGTGTAAACATTTTGTTGTTCGCAGAACGCAGAACCAATTTCACATTTTTAACATTTTATTTTTCACTCACATGTTTGCTGAAGTGTACACATTTTGTTCCATTTAGTGCTGTTTTTTTTCCTGTCTCAAGACATGTATTGTAGGCTTATACTAGTGATTACTGTGTGTGATACATGAAATGTGATATGAATGCTGTTTTTATATGTTATACTCTTACTTTCTCCCAAGCGCAAGACAAATTCTTCTATGAAAATTGAAGCCAATAAAATTTGAGTTGAGTTGAGTTGAGTGATGTGTACAACTATTGTTCTCTGGGCACATTTGTTTGCACATTTATGTCCCTCACTTATGTCAATGTAGCCGCTAATTTGTTTAAGTCCACTCAATCGTACAAACGTTTCCTTGTGGGTGACTCGAGCTGTCGGCGAACTGCGATGAGAAGGCTTCTTTCCCAATTATATGATTGGTGTTATATATTCTTTTACACATTTTAACAAGCATTCATCATCTTGGTTGAAGCGTGACAAAATGATTTTGCCACATTGATTGAATTCTCAGACTGTCCACATTGACTGTAATCTCAGAAAAGGGTACAATTTAACGCTGTTTTATTCTTTCCCAATTATATAATTGGTGTTTTATATTTTTGTAAAAATGTTATTGTTCACAGAACCCACTGTATATTTACCACAGGGTTACTTTTTCATTCCTATTTGCTGATGTGTAAAACTGTTTGTGTACTGTGCACACTAGTTGCTCATTTAATGCTGTGTTTATGTGTTTGTTTCACTCCCATGTGTCATATTTTCTGAGATTTCGGTCAATGTAGCCACTTTTTTTGTTTTGTCGCATTTAGCCTTTCCTTCGTAACTGTCCGCCTTCACCAAGCTGTAGATTCTTGCATTACTAATGGCGAGCAGCTACACAAGAAAACAAAGAAAGAAAGTGTATTCAAGCGCCGAGCCTGGTAAAAAAGAAAATATTGCTACATTGACCGAAATTTCAGAAAGCGTCACATGTTTGCTGCTGTGTAAATGGTTTGCAGTTCATTGCACATTGAACACTGCTTTTCTTAGGTTTGATGTTTTATCATATTTTGTTGTTCTGTGTGTGCTAGCGCTTTTTTGGGGTAACTTTTTCCCAATTACTTCTAAATTTAATATGTTACTGTTCAGGGCCGGACTAGGCTAAGAGGAGGGGGGGTTGCCAGAGGTGGTCCACCAGGGGGATATCCCCCCTGGCGGCAGGGGCGGATCAGTTCATTTTATGGGGGGGGGGGGGGGGGGGTCAAAAGTATATTGTGAAGATATGGGTGTGAAGGCGCGAAGCGCCGAGCCGACGGCGCAAAGCGCCTAGCTTGCTAGGGGGGTCCGGGGGCATGCCCCCCCGGAAAATGTTGAAAAAAAGGATGCAAAATGGTGCAATCTGTTGCATTCTGAGGATGATCATTACCAGTTTCAGGCAGCAGATTTTGTCACTGATTATAACCCCCAAAATTGAAACTCAATGTATAATAAAGAAATGCATACCTCATTCAATATTTTTATATTATTATATTATTATGGGTGATGGGTAGGTCATATTCTGAGATAAGAAAATGGTCGCTCCTTGCATGAAACGGCATAAAATAAGCAATAATAAAAAATGTTTTAAATAAGTAAGGTAAATGTTCAGGCTAGGGGGGGGGGGTTGCGCAACCCCCAAAACCCCCCCGGTAGTCCGGCCCTGCTGTTGTCACTGCACAAGTCATGGCCAATCCACCACTGTGCCCTTTTTTTCTTTTTTTTTCTTCCAATAAATGTATGGCATTTTGTTCTGTACGCGCGTGCCATCGCACATTGAACACGTTTTTGTTGTTGCTTATTCACAATTAACTCTGTAATTAATGAAGAAGAAAAAATCCCGTGCGGAACACGGGTATCACTAGTATATATATATTTCTCACATTTTTGGTCGAATATCTAATTAACAAAGTTCTGCCATCAGATGCTTTCCAATGGATGTAGTAAATCAAACTGCTTTGCTAAAGTTCGAACGTTGGAAATGACGTCATCAAACGATTGAATTCACAAATTAAATAAAGACGATAAACATACACGGCTATCATTTGGAAGAATGTTATTAGTTATCGTTAGATTTGACTGCGATATCCAGATTTATCAGTACCAATGTCGAAAAAGCTGAAATCAAATCAGATCGAGGCGTGAGCCAAGATCTGATATGATTCAGACTTTCTCGACATTGGCACTCATAAATATCGATATCGCAGTCAAATCTAAAAATACAGATTGTATTGCATTCCATTTCGGAAGAAGAACCCATTAACCCCAGTCTAAGAAATCGGTCAAGCGCAAGGGAGGCTACTGCCATGTTGGACATGTTGGATTGTCTGTTCCTGCTTTCGCAACTTTGCTGCTATAACTTTCCTTTTTCAAATACTCTTTCGTTTTCTAAGACGTATATAAGGCATATAAAAACAACAAAGAAAAGAACAATATTGTGTAAACATATCACACAAAAAGGTTCAGTGGAGGAACACGGAACAGCCTTCGCGGTTACTTGCAGTCTTTTAGACTTCAAAGGCTTTAATTTGGCAATTCTAAACAATGGCAGGAACTGAAGTGCCCCGGACTGTATCAATGAAGTCCTCTGGCTCATTTTCTGTGAAGAAGACAGCTTCCAGTTCTTAGTCGTTATCGACGGACTGCAGTGTTGATAATTTTGTCGAATCGCCAACTGCAGACGACACAATATTCCAAGACAACTTTCAAAGATGGCGTCTTCCGATAGCCTTCGTGACTGTTTTGAAGCTGTTGAGGTTTTTGTGTGGATTTTGCATGGCTACGACAAAGAGGGATGGGACAGTGATTCATGCTGGAGCAAAACGTTTAAATCGGCTGCTCATTTCCAGCCTTTACGTGAGTGATGAGCGCTGATACCCTGCAAGAGAACTCGCTTCTTGCTCCAAAGTTCAGTTTGTTTACGGCTGTTCCAATCGCCTCCCTCGGTAAGATTAAAACATACCACTCTACTACTTCTCTGTTAAAGGTGGGTGGAAAAAGTGTGTATTTATTCATTACACAGCTTAAACTTGCTGATGCAATTACTTTCCTTTTATAAATTTGCGCTTTAAAATAATGGGAGACTTGTGTTTCCTTCAAGTGAGATTTTTTTCTTCAAAATTACAATTGGAAAACTACTTCCTGCACGATATCAAATTCACTAGGAACTTCCTCTGCGATATCAATTGATATACAGTTCCTAGTTGACCAATGACAACAGGTGTTTTTGTCATGTGATCAGTAAACATTTGATAAATATATATGAACAGCTTTTAAAACATATGTCCAGTAGTTCTTTGACACACACACACACACACACACACACACACACACACACATATACACACATTCTCGACTCCCATGTCAATTCCAAATCTGCCGTAACAGCCTATACATATCATATTTTCCTTACATAAGTCCAGTCTCGCAGTGTATGGATGGCGCCGCAGTCAGTGGCGTTCAGACACATGTGGTGGATATGGTTGTACTCTATCACGTGGTCGTTGCCCTGGAAACGGAAAGTTTATTCATTATATTTATATGTCACACGCATTCCTTCTTTGCCACTACTAAAGCAAACGTGTGCAAGATTGTATGTTACACGCTTTGATGCCGAAATCAATTATTTTGATTATGCATTTATTTCTGAAATTTTTTACCTTTACATACATTCAGTCACTACCTTAAACACTTATGTTTTCAGTATTCATTTCAAGTGATCACGAACGTAGAAAAATGGGTATCAAAGCGTTGTTACATTTTGTTGTGCATTCTGAATAGTGTGCCAACAGGCCTTTGTCAGTCAATCACGTTTTATCTGTGTACTAAGTGTTTGACGGTAAAAGAATAACACCAACCCCGTTCTCCTGTATATAACTGAAAGCCACATTTTCTTCTTCATTCAATTTCTGTTTTCAAAAGCTTCGTCAACTTTCCACTTACACGACACGGTCCCTTTACCAAGCTTCAATGAAGAACCCTGAATACGAAAGGTCAAAACAAAACAATAGGTACTACTTTCACTATCGTCGTCTGCAACGAAAACCGAAAATGGTGAAACGCTTTGCTACGTACACAGAGGACGAAATTGCAAAGAAAAGATCGAACCTTACACCTGTGACTAGGAAAAGTTGCATAGACAGTTCCGTGCGGATCTTACCACCGTATCAACGTACATCCGATGCTCAGAACCTACAGATGGGTGACGCTTTGGCGATTGAGGCTTCGTCTTCAGCTCTAACACGCACGCAGACAGTCAGGCAGGTCTAATCTGCACCAGCGGTGATGAAAGGTTTGGATTTAGAAACACTCGAATGTTACTTCGACAAGATAAACGAACCGAAAGACGAAAGTGTGCCCCAAATTCGGAAAATATTCTTTCAAAACTGCACTGTAAACAACATCAACATCACTGTGAGAAAAAGAACAATCCAAACACAACCAGTTCCCCTGTGGAACATTTCGGGTGGACTTTCCCACAACCTGACCTACAAAAATTCTCCGTGTTCGTTCGCGCTTTGCATTCAATCTGTGTTAGTGCGCGCGTGTGTTTGTGTGTTTAGCTTTCGTTGGTTTGTGCTGTTTGGTTAAAAAAAAAGTTTATTTTTTTCATTGAAAGATTCAGAAACGTTGGTTGATACTTTGTTAAATGCATTCAACCAGAAAAAGACACGAAACGAATTGGATCTATCTTCTGCGCGCATGCGTGTGTACGGTATGTGTGAAAAGGCAATTGTGTTGTCAGTCTGGTTTTGTGCCTGTTATTTCGTCCCCAAAAACTCATTTATATATCTCTATGCCTATGTATGCTGTGAGACATACTCACCATTACGAGCTAGTCGTGTGGCAGAGAGTTTTCTTGCACACTCGACTGCTGCTGTTTCACTCCGGCTAAACATCTCGTGTGCAAGAACACTCTATATTGCTATTTCATATGTTACGTGGATTTCCATTGGTCAATTGGGCAAAACTGAGCTCAGTGCAAAAGTGATATCGACGACATTTCCGTCGATATCAGTTTTGATATCGACGACCTCTTTATTGCTTCCCCACTTCAAAAACAAAAACACCTAAATTTAAAAACAAACAAATATATATGAAAATGTAATTATCCCAGAATTTAGTTGAGCAAGTGACTAAAGACTTTTTGAAAGGAAAGACATTTTAAAATACTGAAAAGTACAAGAAAAGAATGAACAGAAAGAAATAATAATCAGAGGGAGGGATATGGAACAGCCAAAAGTAAGACAAATACTTTTGTAATTTATTTACAGTAAATACACAATGTCCAGAGAATTAGCAATATATCTAACATTGACTGACTGTGTGATGATATCTTCTGCTATTGGTCTGTTTCGACAGTGATATCAAAATCTCGACCTCCGGTCTCGATTTTGATATCACTGTCTCAACAGACCATAGCAGAAGATATCATCACACAGTCCGTCAATATTGGGTACTGTCACACGACTAGCTCGTAATAGCGGGTAATGTCACACGCTTTCCTTCTTTGCCACTACTAAAGCAAACGTGTGCAAGATTTTATGTTACACGCTTTAAGAGCATGGCAAGAACGGATTCAAACTCAAAATCGTCCCTTCAAAAGCCAAAAAATGCACACACCACTTTTATTTCTCCTGCTGTTATCGTTTCTTCTCTTTACAAATTCTTCAACGCTCAGAATACTGAAAACGGCATCCCAGAGTCTGACGACAGTACTGTTTCCATACGCGAATTTAGCTTCTCTTGGAAAGTGGCTCGCTCAGGAGGCCTGTTAGTCTGACACAATAAGGACAGAGTTCTGAACATAGATGACAATGATTCCGGAATGAACAAACATTTCGCGGATGCAGACACAGAAAGGCGTCATGAAGATTGCGATGCTTCAAAAGATACAGACTGTGACGATGACTGTGACGTCATTCACATATACCGAGACGTCATTCACAGTTGTTCGGTCACTTCCGTCAAAAAGTAGATCTTTCCACAATGGCTGCTCCTGTGTTTAGGTTTGTCAAGCTTGAGTACACACCACGTGTTTGTTCTCTCCTCTGTTAAAGCTGTGAGACATAAATGCTATTCCGACTTGGTCGTGTGACAGAGTTGTCTTCCACACTCGATTAGCTGATGTCTAACTCAGCCTGACGGCTTCGTTAGACAATCAACGTAATCTCGTGTGGAAGAAAACGTCTGTCACACGACCAAATCGGAATAGCAGGTAATGTAGATCAGGAGTACTAAAACCCTTCCGTCATTGCTACTAGACAGCGTTATCTACAAATAGCACATTCGAAATAAAGATCTTTACCATTTTACAACAGGAGACCTCTGAACATGTTGATGTTTAAGGTACAGTTCTTCCGTTGAAAATAGCTTTACTTACTATCTCGGATTTACACAAAGTTAAATGGGACATAAGGGTAGAACGCAAATCGTACGTTAACAATATAAGATGTTTGGAGGCTTGTTAGCAGACCAGCCTTTTTGTTGGTCCAAGGGGACCATATCGTCTTTTTTCATATTTATCGACCAAGGCCGAAACATGTAACAAAAGGCGTGATGCTCCCCGAGGACTAACACTAAAATGCTATTAGGATAACAAGCCACCAAAGATTGTTTTTGTCATCATTTTGGTAGTGCAACAGTACGCACAATAACGCAGAGGCAGCCGGATTTTTAGAATGTAATTCATGGCCTCAAAAAGTGTCACAAGTTCCATGAAAATGTGACGTCAAACGTAACTTTACATCGCCTTTCTTCCAGTCTAAAAAGGCACAGAGCTGCCATCATATGTGTGAGGTCAGTCACCTTTTAGCATGTACCTGTTCTTTTTTAAGCTTTTTTGTTGTGCAATGTGTGATTACACAGCTTAGTTGCACAATGACCATGACTCGTTGCGGTAATTTCCGATTGCACAGCTTAGTTGCACAATGACCATGACTCGTTGCGGTAATTTCCGATTGCACAGCTTAGTTGCACAATGACCATGAGTCGTTGCGGTAATTTCCCACACTCATTGGGTCTTTCAGAGTGAACGTTTACAGTCTTGCTGTCCTTTTCTTGCAGTTGTACTGTCGACCAATTTATTCCCCGAATTTAAACTAGTGGCTTTTAAGAGATACCGTGATGAAAATTGTTGTGTGACAGAGTGGTGTGCAATGCATGCTGTTTAGAGATGACTCACCTCCCACCAGATGCCGGTGTACTGGCCGTGGTGCAGATGGTTGTGTGACACAGTGGTGTGCAATGCACGCTGTCTACAGATGACTCACCTCCCACCAGATGCAAGTGTACTGGCCGTGGTGCAGATGGTTGTGTGACACAGTGGTGTGCAATGCACGCTGTCTACAGATGACTCACCTCCCACCAGATGCCGGTGTACTGGCCGTGGTGCAGATGGTTGTGTGACACAGTGGTATGCAATGCATGCTGTCTACAGATGACTCACCTCCCACCAGATGCCGGTGTACTGGCCGTGGTGCAGATGGTTGTGGGACACAGTGGTGTGCAATGCATGCTGTCTGCAGATTTGTTTGTTTGTTTGTTTGCTTAACGCCCAGCCGACCACGAAGGGCCATATCAGGGAGGTGCTGCTTTGACATATAACGTGCGCCACACACAAGACAGAAGTCGCAGCACAGGCTTCATGTCTCACCCAGTCACATTATTCTGACACCGGACCAACCAGTCCTAGCACTAACCCCATAATGCCAGACGCCAGGCGGAGCAGCCACTAGATTGCCAATGTTAAAGTCTTAGGTATGACCTGGCCGGGGTTCGAACCCACGACCTCCCGATCACGGGGCGGACGCCTTACCACTAGGCCAACCGTGCCGGTCGTCTACAGATAGTTGTGGGACACAGTGGTGTGCAATGCACGCTGTCTACAGATGACTCACCTCCCACCAGATGCCGGTGTACTGGCCGTGGTGCAGATGGTTGTGTGACACAGTGGTGTGCAATGCACGCTGTCTACAGATGACTCACCTCCCACCAGATGCTGGTGTACTGGCCGTGGTGCAGATGGTTGTGGGACACAGTGGTGTGCAATGCACGCTGTCTACAGATGACTCACCTCCCACCAGATGCCGGTGTACTGGCCGTGGTGCAGATGGTTGTGGGACACAGTGGTGTGCAATGCACGCTGTCTACAGATGACTCACCTCCCACCAGATGCCGGTGTACTGGCCGTGGTGCAGATGGTTGTGGGACACAGTGGTGTGCACGCCCTGCAGGAAGATGGCGTGGTTGGGGAAGGCGGCCAGACGGGCGTGCTGCCAGATGTGGTTGTCACGGATCACGTTCTGGGAGGACACCAGCTGAGTCCGCTCTCCCCCTACAAAGTAATTGAAGATTCCTTCTAAGCATTTCGCCCATCGTTGTAAGCTATGAACCAGGACATTGTCAAATATAGGCTGTTTTACATGCGAGAAAGGCAGCCATCCTTTCCCTTGGACTCATACAGAAAATCAATAACCTTGCCGCTGCCTGTTCTGATAACAAAAACAAGTGTTCTTTTTCTCATCAAGTTAACTTCTTGCATTACCAGTTTGGTTTTTGGTTTATGTTCAAAACCATTTTCGTACTCATGGTACATCATTTTTTGTTATTATATAGCGCTTCATGACGTAATCACGATATCGCATGCATGTCAAAAGATTGAATGATGTTGCAAGATGTAATGTGTAACTGACATAGTCCCGGCGCCTTATAATGAGAGAGAATTAAGTGATGAATTGTATAGAATGAAGTGTACCAGTCAAAAGCTCCAAAAAAAGGTGTGTTACGTTGTTAAAGCTAGAACCACGGGGAATTACTGTTTCAAGCGATCCATGAAATGTTTATAGCACACATGAAAATTCTGCATTGTAAAGGCAATACTGAACTGAGCCTCGAGTTGACTTCGCAAAGCAGTCGAGAAGTCATTTGTACCGAAACGTTAGTGCCAAAGACTTCAGTGCCAAAGACTTCAGTGCCAAAGACTTCAGTGCCAAAGACTTCAGTGCCAAAGACTTCAGTGCCAAAGACTTCAGTGCCAAAGACTTCCGTGCCAAAGACTTCAGTGCCAAAGACTTCCGTGCCAAAGACTTCAGTGCCAAAGACTTCAGTGCCAAAGACTTCAGTGCCAAAGACTTCAGTGCCAAAGATTTCAGTGCCAAAGACGTCAGTGCCAAAGACGTCAGTGCCAAAGCTTCGTGCCAAAGACTTCAGTGCCAAAGACTTTAGTGCCAAAGACTTCAGTGCCAAAGACTTCAGTGCCAAAGACTTTAGTGCCAAAGACTTCAGTGCCAAAGACTTCAGTGCCAAAGACTTTAGTGCCAAAGACTTCAGTGCCAAAGACTTTAGTGCCAAAGACTTCAGTGCCAAAGAATTCAGTGCCAAAGACTTTAGTGCCAAAGATTTCAGTGCCAAAGACTTTAGTGCCAAAGCTTCGTGCAGCCAGCTTGGGGAAGTCGACTTCGCTGAAGCTTAATACCAAACAGCAGTACCACGTACCTCCCATGAAGACTCCCCCGTTGACGTCATGGATGTCGGAGGACAGAACAGACACTGACCGACAGTCCCCGTTGCAGTGGACAGCGTTTCCTCCTGAAATTGTGTAAACAAATCAATCTGCACATTTCGACTGCTTCCTATCAATGAAGGATTTTTTAAATTCTGAATGACTTTGTGCTCCTGTAAAAATCCTCTGACGGTCCAAAATCAAGAATTAATAAAACAAGTTACGATAATTCAAATCTTCTTCTTCTGCGTTCGTGGGCTGAAACTCCCACGTACACTCGTGTTTTTTGCACGAGTGGATTTTTACGTGTATGACCATTTTTACCCCGCCATTTATTTAGGCAGCCATACGCCGATTTCGGGGGAAGCATGCTGGATATTTTCGTGTTTCTATAACCCACCGAACTCGGACATGGATTACAGGATCTTTTCCGTGCGCACTTGGTCTTGTGCTTGCGTGTACACACGAAGGGGGATAAGCCACTAGCAGGTCTGCACATAAGTTGACCTGGGAGATCGGGAAAAAATCCACACTTAACCCACCAGGCGCGCGGCCGCGGCTGGGATTCGAACCCTCGACCTTCCGATTAAGAGGCCCACGCCTTACCACCCCGCCACAGCGCCCGTCAGATAATTCAAATAAGAATAAATCCCTCTCAACACACATGTGTCGGTATTTTAGTACTAAGGATTTACGTGCCTGAAAGGTATTCTAACAGTTGTGGTAATGACCACAAAGACCATAGTGGCGGCCTCTGTGTGTGTGTGTGTGTGTGTGTGTGTGTGTGTGTGTGTGTGTGTGTGTGTGTATGTGTGTGTGTGTGTGTGTATGTGTATGTGTGTGTGTGTATGTTCGTGTGTGTGGGTGTGTGTGTGACGTGGTTCCATACCTGTGTTCTTTATTTCCAGGTTTTTGATAGTGACATTTGTGGCGTTGTTGAGCTCAAAGCCATGGTGACGACACGCTTCCAAGGAGAAGTCCTCAAAGTGAACATTGTGTGCGGTGCTTTCAATGCTGAAAAAAACCACGTTATCATGTTAAGCACACTCGGTTTACAAGTTGGAGTAGGTGTTGCTGTTATTACTGTTGCTAAGTTGTCAATGGGAGAGATTGCTTCAATGACCTACATTTGCTTAGGGCGCTTTCGCTTTATTTGTTAGATGTAAAAAGGCAAACCACTGCCTATTCTAATACCATCGTTGAATAAAGAATTGTCATTGTCATTGGCATTGTCTTAGACCGTACCATAATAGGGACCCAGCGGTCCAGGCAGGGGCAGACAACTCAGACTCTGTCCAGCGCGGTCGTCATTCGGCTCTGAGGCACGTGTCACACGATACAATTCAGGACATACCAGCTATGAAAATCGACTGTCCAACCTTCACATTAATTATTTTTTGTCGCGCGAATGACGTCTCCAACACTTGCTGCAAAACTCCGTCAGTTTTATCTTTGGTATCTCAACAGATGTATAGTCTGACCTGTGCTCAAAGTGTCTATCTTTTCCCAACAGTCAATTTGCTGTCCTCTTCACAGAGCCACCCCAATATTTCTAACAGCAAGCCTGATGTCTTCTAAAACACGCCAATCATCTTTGTCTCCCAAAATCAAACTTGTAACATTGGTCACATACAAAATATAGTTCCTTTTTTTGCACTCCTGCCAATGTGACAACAGCAGAATTAAAACTAGCCAAACAAAAACAATCAGAACATTTCCGGAATCGAAAATAAATTGCTTGATCGGAAGACGTCATACTCACGTGATGCACTCATTAATCATGGAAGCGTACACAATATCTGATGACGTCAGCGTTTGTTGTGGCGTGTTGGGCCACAGGTACAGCTTATTGTTCCTTCGGTCAATGTAGTATTCACCCTGTGAACATGAAAAAAACGCTGAAAATCACAGTGAATATACTGATAGATCTTTTGTATTACGGGCTTGCCCTGCAGTCCGGACTGACGATCTAACAGCGAACGACAAGAAGAAGTATTACGGGCTAAGCTATAGGAAAACAGGGTAAAGAGATACAAATGTTACAGTTTTCATAAATAAAGTACCCACAAAATCAATATTTGTTACTGCATCATTTCATTTACCCTAGAGCTTAGCCTGAGTTATCTGTATGTCTAAAACATTTCTGCAAAAGTTCAAATTTTTCTAATGAATAATTTCGAATTATCTTAATGTCATCCGTGAACTAACATGTTTCCATTGATCGCTTTGCTTATTTTTTATTTAATAATTTTTACTAAGTCAATCTAAAAGCAATTTTTGGTGGATCATATTCTATTATTCTACATAAATTGAAGAAAGTGTACACCAAATTTGAACACAAACAGTTCTGTTTCATGAATGTTGTGGTCAAATGTCTTGAAGAGAAAAACGGTGGACTTAAAGGTAGCTCTTACCCTTAAGTGGGCAAAGTCGAGTTCGCGAAGCTCGCTGCGCGAAGCTTTGGCTCTAAATGTTAATTAAAAAGATTTCGTGAAGTCAAATTCGTGCTCACCTTCATACTTTGTAAGACGAATTCATTAAATTATGTCACTGCTCATTCCCATAGAAGCATAAGATTTTCAACGCAAATTCAGCCATTATTGTCATATTTCACTCATTTGGATGTGTAAGACTAATTCAGTCGCCCTGTACACTTGACTTGTAAGAACAATATGTACATTCTGTTTTTCCCCACTTCCTTACATTTGCAGACGATTTCAGTCAATTGTGTTGTTCCCCCCACTTTCATAGTTTTGTGAGGCAAATCCAGTCAATTATGCTTTCTTTCACTAAAGTACATTCCAAAGACAAAATCAGTTCATTATATCGTCATGCAATGCAATAGTTGTGTAAGGCGAAGTGATTCTTCTTCTTCTTCTTCTTCTTCTGCGTTCGTGGGCTGAAACTCCCACGTACACTCGTGTTTTTTGCACGAGTGGAATTTTACGTGTATGACCGTTTTTTACCCCGCCATTTAGGCAGCCATACGCCGTTTTCGGAGGAAGCATGCTGGGTATTTTCGTGTTTCTATAACCCACCGAACTCTGACATGGATTACAGGATCTTTTTCGTGCGCACTTGGTCTTGTGCTTGCGTGTACACACGGGGGTGTTCGGACACCGAGGAGAGTGAATTGATTCAATTCTGCGGTCACTCACCGGCTGGTCAAGCTCGCACAGCATGTTGATTACCCTGAAGTAGCCCCCTTGCTGCAGTCCCGTGGTCTTTAAAGGGTCGGACGGGTCATAGTGACCTAGGAGTATACACCAGTGTTGTGGGTCAGAGCCTTAACCACACACGCAAAGCCACATGAAGCTTATGGGCAGAATATACCTGCGCAGTTTCAGCGGCACAGACGACGCACGGCCTATTATTTATGCGGCAATAGGGATTATGACGAGTACTTGGCCTGTTTTCCTTTCATGCAACGTGTAGCGGGCTGGGATAATCTGCAGTGTGTCGTCTGTCCTGCTGAAGTTACATAGGTGAGCGGAGCCCCTTAGCATCTTCCAGGAACGTCTACTTCTAATTTGAACATGTGTGATTCTAAAGTTACAAGACTAAGAGATTTGATTTATTTAAATGTGTTAAAAACACAAGATAAACTGCTTTAAATGTCACTCACCATTCTCCCATGTATGCAACTGCTGTCCAATGCAAAATATATTTCTCAGTCGCACATACAAACCCACTCACCCAAGCACCCCCTCCCTCCTCACCTACCCCCTCTCCTCCGTCCTCCCAGTCAAGCCCCCAATCTTATAAACATTATAACCACCGAACATCCGTCTGTATGAGACCAATGCTAGTTACAGTACAACATCACAGAAATAAATTTAGCATTGTCATCACAAGAGCCTGGAGCTACATCTGCCACGCGCCGATGTTGGTCCTTAACAACCTACCGACTACCAGCCATGTTGGGGTCATCTTGATGTGTGATGGTGTGGGTATTTTGTTTGCTCTGTCTATTGACGTCATGGGAAAATCACATGGAAAGATCTCGACAGCATTCCCAAGAACATTCATAAACATATCATGACAATAACAATCTACCGACTACCAACCATGTGGGGTGATCTCGATGTGGGATCGTGTGGGTGTGGGTATTTAGCTTTCTCTGTCATTTGACGTCATGGGAAAATCACATGGTAAGATCCAGACAGCATCCCGTGACCATTCATAAACATATCATGACAATAACAACCTACCGACTACCAGCCCCGTGGGGCGATCCCTCAGTGTCATGGTGTGGGTGTGGGGGTCTACGTGAGCGACTGCTTCAGAAAAGTCACCGTAGCTTTTACGCCAGAACCCGTATGTCCCAGGGCTCCGTTTCACTGGCCCAGGTGACGTCACGGCCCGCTGCGTCATAGGTGAACCGTTTGCCGTTTGCCCCGTCAGGCACTGACTTGATGTTGATGAAACTCTATGGCACCAGTACAAGGATTCATTTTCAATGAAAATCTTAAGCCTTGAACGCGCACACTAAAAATATTATTTGTTTTGCAAACAAGGAGCAGAGATTGGCAGCGTTTTAGTGTGAAATGGAGAATTTGACAAGATTTAATGAAAATCGTATGCCCGTCATGGAATAAACGAAACACCAAGCACACATGAAATAATGTCGACGTCAGCAATGTGTGCTTCTCGAGAACACTGCAGGGAGTTCTGAAGCGGTTGGTTTTAAGAAACTGACACCTGTGAGTTTAAATTCTCAAATGTTGTGGTCATTATAGCGACTTACAGGATCGGAACAAGAGGAAAGGAGTCTGCCTTGCATGTGTGACTGCCATAATAAGTATCGATATTAGGTACGTAATAAGCATTTACATCAACATAATCAACACATCGACAAGGGAAACAACCGCTGTATTTTTCCCCTTGAATTGCAGCAAAACACTTGCCTCTCCTGGAAACCATTTGTCTCAGTATTGATCTGATAGTTACACCTTGTATGCTATGTCCCTTCATTGGCTTTTTAAAACACTAAAACTAATGTTGTCGTGGGCTGAGGGGCAAGAACCGAAAGTGGGTGCCACTCAAACGGGACAGAACAAACCGCAGGTTCTGATTCGTTGAAATCACAACACATCTCAGTTTCAAGCAATCAACACTGCGGATGGCTCCCGTTTGGGTGGTAACTTTGGCATGCCCCTCAGCCCAGCCGTCAATGAGGTGTACTCTTCGTGACGTCATTGTGGACACGCTCAGGCTCACTCTGCTGAGTTTCTAAGGGCTGTGAGTAGAGTGAATACTCTTGCTTTTACCGAAGCAAACTGTGCACACGTTCGCCTTGTCCACGTGTTTCTGACACACCCCTCGCTAGTAACGTTGGAAAGTCTATTAAATGCTCATGTAATAAGTTGATCTAAGTAGTGTATTTATGTTCGATTATGCTTTTTGATCGTGTGTCTGTCTTATTAGATATGTGATGTGGTGCCAAAAGAAAAATGTCCATGTTTATGTAAAATGAAAATCGACATTAAACTTTTCTTATCTTATCTTATATTATGATGTCTTTGTGAAGAGACTCAGTACCCACCCTGTTGGGCCATTCCGCCAGCCTCAGCGGGTTGCCGTTGATGTAAATCTCCATGGGCGCCACAGGCACAGGTACGAACCATCCGTAGGTGACCAGTTGACCCGTGTCCGTGACACCAGCCGCTGTCAGGTCCAGCTCCACGACCTTGCTGTGGGCAGCGTGGGGCAGCTTGTGCAGGACAGTACTGTCGGTCACCTGGTGAAACTGACCGCTCGGCAGATGCCTGCCTCCTGTCTGGATGAATAATGCGTGTCATAGCGTCTGGTAAAAATTGTTTCGCTTGTTCTGTATGTCTCCCAAGGCGCTGAAAAATAATGTCGATAACGTTGTATGTCTCGATGACT
>NC_090253.1:7243469-7248469 GCF_037325665.1 Littorina saxatilis
CCTTATCCTTGCTCCACTGAAGTATAGTTCATCTCTGTCCTTGGTCTTGAAACAAATATGCAACGAGGAGATAGCTCAGTCGGTAGCGGCGCTGGCTTGAAACCAGTTGTCGCTATATGCGTGGGGTCGAACCCAACATTCGGCGAGCGATTTCAATTGAATTTTTAACACTTTATTTCCCATTTACTTCATTTGTGTAGCCCTTGGTGTCCGAACATCCCCGTGTACACGCCCGCGCACGATACAGATCCAACGTTCAAAGCGAAATTCACAGGGTTTAGAATCATAAATACACGAGTGCAGGAAAAAGAAAAAGAAAATGGGTAGCGCCGTATTGACTGGCAGCTCTCTTTCCCAAATGAGAAAGAAACCGGAATTTCCGTGAAGGCAACCTCACAGGACTATATGAAATGTTATCTTTGTCCTTATACTATGTGTCCCTGTGTCCTGTACGCGCTAGAAACAAAACAACAAACACAAATATCGGAAGGGGTGCCAGTGGGGGAGAGGGGGGTGAAGCACTTAACCTTAAAAGAGCGGGTCTCGGGACTCACAAGAAAACAAAGAAAAATAGAAAGTAGAGAGCAACAGAAGAAGATAGAGACAGAGAGAGAGATTAAAAAAAAGAGATTGAAAGAGAGATAAGTCAGAAGTCAGAATGTTTATTCGCGTAAATACAGGGTCCATTGCAAACGAGTACGTGGGGTTTGGGAAATCGAAGGATCAGCGATCATCAGTGTTCACATTGGTCTTAGTCCGTTACAAACACAATGCATCGTTCGGAGGCATCTAACTGATATTCCAAGTCAGGAAATAACTGTTCCGTTTTCAACACGCTTTTTATCGATACCGATCGCGGTTTGTCAGTCAAAAACACAAATGTATTGTGTGTGTCGACTGCCCGTAGTTCAGCGAAAAGAGTCGGTCGAATGTGGAGGGGAGGGGGGAAGAAATTAACCAATACACCGCTACGGGATTTTAGTACAAACAAACAATAGCCTTTTCCGTGAGATGATGATAAGGATAGAATGTCACGCAAAATAGGTTTTTGTTTGGTTTTAATACACCGGTGCGGCCTTATAGTACAAACAATATCATTTTCTTTGAGCATGAGGTAAAGATAACAATTGGGTGTCACATACAATAGCTTTTTGTCAACACACGTACATACATCACTGGGCGAAAAGTCACGTTTTGGCACTATAACGTGGCATATAACATGAAACATGAAGTTAATCAACTGAATTTTGTGGCATTATACCTGTGCGATTCACATCAAGTTAGAAAAACTGCCGTAACGCAATAAAATCCCTGCGATTTTAGCGGGGTGCAAAACACGGTAAAACATCGAGTTTTGGTGTCTGCGTTTTGGACGTTTTCGCTACGTTAACGCATGGCGATTCACGTCGTGTTAAACGCGTTTCAGCAGTGCGCAAAATACCACAAAACCTATGGAGTTACAATAAGTTTTTCGATTTCTGGTTTCTAAAACTTGATGTTAGAGTGTTGTTTTGATGGATTATTCTGCGTTTTCATCAGCCTGGTGTCGAACCCCGGCCGCCCCTCGGCGAGTTTGCAGAATCAGACGATTATCGGCTCCCTCTCTCTCTCTCTAGTTTCTCTCTCAGCACGGTCACACACACATAATTATATATACACACACACACACTCGTGCTGTAATAACATAAATAAATAAACCATTATTTTGAATGTTAAAACAAAGTAAATAGTACAACATTTGAAATTTAAATAAACAGAAAAGACGAGTTATTGACAAATTAATGATAACACATGTAATGATCTCATGAAGATAATTAAAACATTACTACAGATAGAAACTTAGCAATAAATAGAAGGAAAAAACATTGAATATGTGAATGGGAAAATTAATAATACAACTCTGATAAAAAAACAAGAACCAGAAGGATACAGGAGCCATTTCTACGTAAACCCCCAAAAGACAACTGCGTTTGATTTTTATGTGCTTTAAAATGTATGGAATGTAAGCAACAGAAAAATACCGGTAAATCACTAACTGACAAGAACAAGTTTACCGGGGTACAAATCTAATGGGTGGCACCGGCAGTATTATCTCACGGCCTTCACAAATCAGTGACACACCTTCAGAGATTTAAACCAGAGCATTAAATGGTACATGCGAGATGATAAGACAGATGTAGATTCAACACAGAGTTTTTTGTTTACTTTGTGAGACAATAAGACTGCAGGCCGGAAAGTTCAAAATGTTGACCATTGCATGGTTGTGTTTTCTGTGGTCAGTGACGTGTGTGTGGTCAGCCTCTGTCCATATCTACGTCAGTCCTACGGGGTCGGATTCCAATGATGGGTAAGTGATATGGTACATAGCGATACAGCTAACGGTCTACATGCTTGGCTCAATGGGAAAGCTTCAATACCAACACTAATTTTACGGGCTCAAACAGACACACTCGCATACTGGTAAACAGGCACATTATCCCATAAACACGGGCACGCCGATACAGACACTGACATAGTCAGACACACATACACACACATACACACACATACACATACATATACACATAGATCGCGCACACTCGCACACACGCACACACACACACGCACACACACACACACACACACACACACACACACACATACACACACACACACACCACACACACACGCACACACACACACACACACACACATCCACACACATCCACACACACACCACACACACACACGCCAGTATTTGACAGCTTTTAGAAGGACGCTCATGTTAACAGTGCAGCTCAATACAACGGATCTCTTACAAATATGAACATAAAAATGTAGGTCAAGAGAAGGTATCACACAGCCAATTATTTTCGGGGAAGTGACCTTAAAGGCAGTTATTCCTTTCTGATAGAAAAATATGGTGTTTTGTCCTGCTGTCAGGCTTTCAACCAATCATCCGATGGAGACTCTGAACCATGTGGCAAACCTGCTTTCAACTGGTGGCATTCATGGAGATCGTGAGTATGTTCAAGTGTAATAAATGAACTGCTTCTCTCTCTCTCTCTCTCTCTCTCTCTCTCTCTCTCTCTCTCTCTCTCTCTCTCTCTCTCTCTCTCTCTCTCTCTCTCTCTCTCTCTCTCTCTCTCTCTCTCTCTCTGTCTCTGTCTCTGTCTGTCTGTCTCTCTCTGTGTGTCTCTCTCTCTCTCTCTCTCTCTCTCTGTCTCTGTGTCTCTCTCTCTGTGTCTCTCTCTCTCTCTCTCTCTCTCTCTCTCTCTCTCTCTCTCTCTTTCTCTCTCTCTCGTAAGTGTTTGCAAAACCTTCTTGTTAACGTACTGAAAAAATACGTAATCACTGGAGAAGTAAGTCTTTTTTTGCCGCAAGTTGGGACAGACCATTGACATTTGCAGAAGTTGTCACACAAACTTAAAACAGCCTTTCTTTTTGTTACCAGCACCTCACTACCCAAGCCACTTCCCTTCATAACTTTTTCAAGTGGATGCTAGCAGTGACATGATTGTCCTCGGCAGGAAGCAGTCATGGAGTTTAGTAACTAGGATCTTGAAAACAAATAAACAATGGCGACTGCACATGAGAGCGAACACCAAAAAGACCCAATAGCGCTGTACTCACGTTAGAATCACGAACAAGGAACAAATAACGGCGACGTTTCAACCTCTTGGGTCTTCTTCAGGCACGAAAAGATTAGTACACACAAAAAAGATCTTGATACAAGATTAATGTCAGAATGAATCAATAATATCTAGTACTTCTCATTCAAGTGACATAGTCCATCCTAAAATAAAAGTTTGCAAACGAGCTCGAAATACATAACGTGAAATAACAATTCCTATCTAGATGTACATATTTATAACCACACTTAATAATTATAAGCTTAGCTTGTTGTGTGGTCACAAATGTTTATATCGCATATACTTGCCACCCTGTATTTCCTTAATAAAATCTTGTTTAAACAAAAAACAAAAAACGAGCTCGACACTGAAGCATATAAGTTTACATTAATTTTTGTCTGCACACAAGCTGACCAATGTTTGTTTGTTCTGCATTACTCATTTTTAGTTTTCTCTTGACTTTGAACTCTTACAGCGGTGTTCGTGGAGTTGATGCAAGGTCACCATGACCTGTCCTCCACCTTGCATATCCAGTCTACCAGTGGTACCGTCGTCTTCAGAGCCTACCAGGGACAGGAAGTGCATGTGGTGAGTTTGCCTACAGACTAAGAGGATTCTAACATTTTGACCATTAGACATACAATGGAAAGAGGATCAACGATCTTTAAATAATTTATATCCTACAAGAAATGTGATCATAAAAAAAGTGAAAGCAGACGTATGTCGTTTTCTTGAAATAAAACGTAATTGTTTACAGAAGAATTTAAAATTGTAAACAAATATTCCCAGAAACCTAGCTCTGTTTCCTAATGCTGAAAGTATAGATTGAATATAGTTTACTCCAAGAGCACAACACAAAGAGCAGTATCTTAACTTTTTGAAACATTGTGCAGAGTATATTGCACTGAATTCTTTTTTTAAAAGCAGCAGGGATTTTCTCTCAATCCTTCTTTCACTTCTCCACAACGGTTCCCAGACAGGAGGCAAGCGTCTACCGAGCGGTCAGTTCCACCAGGTGATCGACAGCGGTGTCCTGCACAAGCTGCCCCACGCTGCCCACAGCAAGGTCGTGGAGCTGGACCTGACAGCGGCTGGTGTCACGGACACCGGTCAACTGGTCACCTACGGATGGTTCGTACCTGTGCCTGTAGCGCCCTTGGAGATTTACATCAACGGCAACTCACTGAGACTGGCGGAATGGCCCAACAGGGTGGGTACCCCGCTTGTTCACAAAGACATAATTCAGGGATGAGGTGCACGAAGCGAAACTGGATGCCACCCAAATGGGTTTTACGCACCCGCGGAGTCAGATTTTTTGAAGTTCAGATTTGTAGTGATTTCTGTCAATCAGCTTTGTGTCTTGTTCCAAACCGTTGGATAAAACCCAGT
>NC_090253.1:7250969-7255969 GCF_037325665.1 Littorina saxatilis
TGTTTCATTTGTTAAAATCTAATGGAGTGATGGACGATAGAAGTGGCTGATTTCGTCTTACACAACTAAGGCACTGACTGTCTACATATTAATTGACTCATGTCGACTGAATTTGTCACTTAACTGGGTCAGCAGAATCTGATAACCTTCATTCGTTGTGTTGGCATTGGTATTTAGGTGTGCTTACTACAAATGTAAAGAAATCAATCTTTTATTGTCATGCAATAAGAGGTACAATGACATATAGAAGTTGAGCTAAGTTTAGGTTTGATATACACAGGGTGAATACTACATTGACCGAAGGAACAATAAGCTGTACCTGTGGCCCAACACGCCGCACCAAACGCTGACGTCATCAGATATTGTTTACGCTTCCATGATAAATGAGTGCATCACGTGAGTATGACGTCTTCCGATCAAGCAATCTAATGTAAATGTGAGAAAGGTTCTGATTTTGTTTGTCAACTAGTTTTATGTCTCTGTCGCGTTGATGGTACTTAAAGGCCCCCAAAAAAATTGTCTGTTTCTGGTCACCCGACCGACCCTAAATTTCGGCGCCGACCCTAAACTTTTTTTTTCCAAACTCAAAATCGAAAGTCCGCTGACGATTTGTAAATGTGTTGAGTGTCTTGTCTCTATGTATAGTGAATCCAGTCTCTTTGCGCGATTTTTAAAGTTAGTTTTATTGGTCTACATTTGGGGTAAAAAAAAAATCAAAAAGAAATAAAAAAAAAATCCCTACCTACCGACCCTATTTTTTTTAGCCATGTTACCAGAAACAGACAATTTTTTTTTTTGGCCTAATACCGTCTCCTTCGATTTACGCCTGAAGGATTGCTTCACGTGTGTACGTTTTGTTCAGCATTGAAAACACCGCACACAACGTTCACTTTGAGGACTTCTCTCTGGAAGCCTGTCGTCACCATGGTTTCCAACTGAACGCCGCCAGGAATATCACCATCAAAAACCTGGAAATAAAAAACACAGGTATGCCCCATAGATTACATGTTTTGGTGAAGAAAGGCACGTGTTAGAAAATTGTGTTGGACATAATTATGAATCCTTCACTATTTTTACATTTAGTCAAGTTTCTTTTCCTTCGAGTGGACAGGATGGTGTGTGTGTAGTGTGGGGGTGGTGGGGGTGTACGATTTTTACCATACAATGGAGGCACAAAGGAAGATACTCAGAGTATATATCTGTCCACTTTGGGAAAATCCCGAAACAGTGGGAACGGGGGAAATGAGGGAGGGGGAGGGTGTGGACGGGCTGAAGATCTACAATCAACCCAACACACAATATTTTCAATATCTTTAAAACTTAGGTAGGACATCGTAATGTTTAGGACTTCTTGTATAATTTAACGCTTTTCTCAACACAAATTGAGCCTCATTGAATCATGTTATTGCGTGTTGTGAAACTTTTAAATAAGTTACATAGCTATCTCTCTCTGTCTCTCTCTCGCTATCTCTCTCTCTCTCTATCTCTATCTCTCTCGCTCTCTCTCTCTATCTATCTCTGTCTCTGGCTGTCTGTCTGTCTGTCTCTGTCTCTGTCTCTCTCTCTCTCTCTCTCTGTCTATCTCTCTCTCTCTCTCTCTCTCTCTCTCTCTCTCTCTCTCTCTCTCTCTCTCTCAGGGCGGGGACGTAGCTCAGTTGGTAGCGAAAGTCTCAGGGCTTGGAAAACACGAAGACACGCATGCATCATCTCTCGTCTCCGATTATCATGATCGTATTTCGATACTTTGACGAGACAAACCCAATGCTGGTGTGTCGAAGAAGACAGCCACAGCGGGCTTGTTCGAATCAAAGTATCACACCATATCTTCAACGTATTACCAATACCTGTCCCAATATAGACCAGTTGGTCTAAGAGGACGTTAAACCCTAATAGTCAGTCAGTCTCTCTCTCTAACAACAAAACAAAACACACACACACAAAACCAGCAGAAATGTACAGATTGATTTGCTGACACAATTTCAGGAGGAAACGGTGTCCACTGCAGCGGGGACTGTCGGTCAGTGTCTGTTCTGTCCTCTGACATCCATGACGTCAACGGGGGAATCTTCATGGGAGGTACGTGGTTGTGCAAAAAAACGGGTTGTGCAAGTTTATTTGCAACAGCAAACGTCTGATCTGTTAACGAACTTGAGCATGGACTGCTGACTTTGCAGGGGGAGAGCGGACTCAGCTGGTGTCCTCCCAGAACGTGATCCGTGACAACCACATCTGGCAGCATGCCCGTCTGGCCGCCTTCCCCAACCACGCCATCTTCCTGCAGGGCGTGCACACCACTGTGTCCCACAACCATCTGCACCACGGCCAGTACACCGGCATCTGGTGGGAGGTGAGTCATCTGTAGACAGCATGCATTGCACACCACTGTGTCCCACAACCATCTGCACCACGGCCAGTACACCGGCATCTGGTGGGAGGTGAGTCATCTGTAGACAGCATGCATTGCACACCACTGTGTCCCACAACCATCTGCACCACGGCCAGTACACCGGCATCTGGTGGGAGGTGAGTCATCTGTAGACAGCGTGCATTGCACACCACTGTGTCCCACAACCATCTGCACCACGGCCAGTACACCGGCATCTGGTGGGAGGTGAGTCATCTGTAGACAGCGTGCATTGCACACCACTGTGTCCCACAACCATCTGTACCACGGCCAGTACACCGGCATCTGGTGGGAGGTGAGTCATCTGTAGACAGCATGCATTGCACACCACTGTGTCCCACAACCATCTGCACCACGGCCAGTACACCGGCATCTGGTGGGAGGTGAGTCATCTGTAGACAGCATGCATTGCACACCACTGTGTCACACAACCATCTGCACCACGGCCAGTACACCGGCATCTGGTGGGAGGTGAAACTTCGATAGCTAAGACACAACGGAAAATCGAAGAATTTAAAGCAGTTTTTAAAGCCACCTGATGTAAACGCGTAGTGTAAGACACTCGCTTCGTTCGGCTTTTTCTGCTGAACGCTCTCCCGCCTGGACAATGATAACAGTTAATACGTCCACACAAAAAAGTATTCGACTCCTTGCAAGAAAGTCAATGAAACTTGGTAATATTGTTCAAATAGATAGCTAGATGCCCGAGCAATGAATGAAAGCCTTAGGGGCTCCGTACACTGGGTGTGAGAAGTTCTGGATGTGTGATGATTAGCCCGGACGTTTACCATACATTGACTATGAATAAAATGTTTGTTTAAAGCGTTGTGCCAATGGCAGCAAGAAAGTAAATGATTTAAAACTCCTGCACGATTTTGTTATTGAATATATCTATCGTTTCCAGGGCAACGACCACGTGATAGAGTACAACCATATCCACCACATGTGTATCAACGCGAGTGACTGCGGCGCCATCCACAGCCTGCGAGACTGGACGTTTGTAAGGATGACATTATGCCGCTGAGTAGACAAGTATAAAGATTAAAATGCAAAACATGCAGGCAAACAGTGACACTGATTTCCACAAAAATGTGTAAGATTGTATCACATTGAGTAACTGGTTCTTTGAATTAAGACTTTGTGCTTCCTTGGATGTTCTCTGTCCCTATTTAACTGGTTTTGTGTGATACCATGTTTCAGCGAGGCAACGTGATTCGCTACAACCACGTGCACGACACGCGACGTCTGATGCCCGGGGCCAGTGTGCGGGGCATTATGCTGGATGATGAGTATGCTGCCGTCCTAATCGAAAACAACGTCCTTTACGACGTGAGTCGCTCTCAACAACTTTAGGCCTAAAAAAAAAATAGGTGTGGTTACGGTAACCCGACCTACCCTATTTTTAGGGGCCGATCCTATAACTTTTTATTACATTTGTCAAAAAAACAAAAACAAAAACGAGTGCAAAAAACGCAATGAAAGCGAAAGCGCCCGTGTCGCACACTTATTTCCCTGTCAAGTAGGTTTAATTTGTACACATTAGAAAAAAAAATAAAAAAAATAAAAAGTGATTGCCTACCTACCTACCCTATTTTGTTTGGCTATGTTACCGTAACCACACCTATTTTTTTGTTGTTGGCCTTACTCGGATATCATGTGTGATGAATGGGTGCTGTTAGATGTTGTGCAGGCTTTTACATGAGTTGAAATTTGTTTGTTTATTTGTTGCTTAACGTCCAGCCGACTACGCAGAGCCATATCAGGACGAGGAAGGGGGGGATGAAGGGGGCCACTTGTCAAGCGATTCCTGTTTACAAATGCACTAACCCATTACTTGTGTCCCAGCAGGCTTTAGTAAAACTAAATTAATACCTACTGGAAGATTACCAGTTTCCAGTATGTTAAAATAGGCTTAACCTATCTACTGCTGGACTTACATCAGAACACTAACAGATTAAACTATACATGAATCTTGAGACAAGCGGCAAGAGAAGAGATTTTTGGAAAAAATACAGGTGAATGAGCAAGAAGGCAGAAAAAAGAAAAGAATTCATGAAGAAAAAGAGAGCAATACAGGAAAGAGGAACCAAAAATCTACCTAACAGCAAACTAGAAAGCTCCTGCGGTTCCAAAAACAGGAGGGGCCTTTAATTTCATAACCGCAGTGGGGCGGGAACATGAGTTGAAAGTATCTTTCCACCTGAAGACAAAACAGCACACTCATAGTTCTAGTTTGGGTAAAAATAAACGTTCCAGCAACCCAGTATTTTAGTTCTTTCCTCCTTGAATTTGGAACGTTAGCCGTCTATCTGTTTTCTGTTGTTTTCTTTACTTTGATATTTGCTACAACATTTATTCAACAACGGATTGCTGTTCTGCACAAAAATCAACCAGGCCATTGGATGTTGGTAGCTGTGCAATTATAACCTTATCACACGTAAAAGCCTAGACAAATCAGCGGTTGCTGACAAGGTGGGCTATACAAGGAGGAACGTGCCTTTAACGTGTCTGTTAACTCTTCCAGAACGACATCCACGCCAACATAGGGGGTGGCCGTGACAACGTGATCCGTTACAACGTCATGTTCAAAGCCAGA
>NC_090253.1:7260969-7308469 GCF_037325665.1 Littorina saxatilis
GTCAAAACAAGAAGAAAACAACTCTTTTGAGAAAGAGCATCACTACTGAATATACTCTCGAACTTCTTCTGACATAAAAGCATGCTACACTCTAAATTTTATAACACTTTGAGAACACTGAAAGTGTTTAGGGTGAACACTTAAAGTGTTAGGGTGAACACATTTTTACACTTTTGGAACACAGAAAGTGTTCTCAATGTGTTATCCTGAAGCATCTTCTGCTACCTGAACACTTTTGGAACACATGGTAAACACTTTTTTGCACAGTGGAACACCAGGTGAACACACGTGTTCAACAAGTGTTCCACAAGTGTTCCACTTCGTCTTTTAGTCATGATCCGAATAAAATAATACATTAAAAATATTTCGGCCATGAGCAGATTCGAACCCGAGATCTTCGCCACGCCATGTCAGCGCTCTACCGATTGAGCTACGGAGACTCGTCGGGATCAGGCGTCGCTTAGAGTATATAATGTTTATACCCCCTAAACCGCTGTGGGACGTTTTTTTGTTTTTGTTTTTAATCGTGTTGTGCTTATATTTTTTCATCAAACATTTATTTCATCTGAGACATCTAATAAGCGGTAAGTATTAGCATTTTTATTTTTACAATTTAATAATGTTACTAATTGTCCCATCATGCTTCAGCTGGACCAAAAAAGAACGTTGACACTTTTAGATCTGTGGACCTGTCTGCGTTGTCGCTGCGTTGATTTGGCTCAGGATTTCCGATTGTTATCTGTAAGTTGCTTGCTGAGATTTTGTATTAATTCATCTAAGCTTAGTCACTCGTATTTTTGTTGTAACATGTTCCTGTTACTTGTATCTGTGGACGTTTGAAGACAATTTCTCTAATTTTGCTGTCGCAACGGTTTCAGCTGATCAGTGGACCTTTTACATTAGTTCTGCGTTGGTAAATAAACTCTATTTCATTTTGATGTTGATTTTTTATTCTGGTTGATGTGCTTGGTTTTGTGTTATTGTTATACTTGTATGTCCAGGGGTTCCTTATAATTATAATGGTGGTCCAGTGAACGATACCTTGAACCTTCCGCCTGTGGTCAGAGCAACACATTTGCAGATTTTCGGATTCTTCTTCTTCCTTTGGTTAGATCATAGATGTACGATCTGCACGCTAGATAAAGTGAAGCGGTAGGCTAAACACAGCATACATTAATGAACAACATTCATCATAATAGTGGCCAGGTTGATTGTGTGCGCAATTTAGAATAATTTTATGCATGCTTGGTTGTATTTAATTTCACAGATCTATCACACTTTCAGGGAACTGGGAAGCCGTTTGAGCTGATGTGCCCATGTGGCGAATCGATGTGGGCGTAACCTGCGCACATTTCTTCTGAATTGCACTGAGGATGAACAGGAGGCACTGACGGCAACCCAGACGTGTTTACCAAGGTACGCATGTCCTGCATTTGCATATAGTGTGTAGTTTTGCAGAGAAATATTGATCTGATAAGTTTTGTTTGTTTGTTTGCTTAACGCCCAGCCGACTACGAAGGGCCATATCAGGGCGGTGCTGCTTTGACATTTAACGTGCGCCACACACAAGACAGAAGTCGCAGCACAGGCTTCATGTCTCACCTAGTCACATTATTCTGACACCGGACCAACCAGTCCTAGCACTAACCCCATAATGCCAGACGCCAGGCGGAGCAGCCACTAGATTGCCAATTTTAAAGTTTTAGGTATGACCCGGCCGGGGTTCGAAGCCACGACCTCCCGATCACCGGGCGGACGCCTTACCACTAGGCCAATTGTGCCGGCGGTTGCGGAATCATTGATTATACTATTTGCTGAAATACTCTGTTTCAAAATTAATATCTCCGTGCAAAACACACCAGACAGTCGCCAAACTCATATGTGGACACACACACACACACACACACACACACACACACACACACACACACACACACACACACACACACACACACACACAGCCAGCCCTCTCTCCTTCCACATTTGACAGAAATCTACATGTTGATACACAGTTTCACAATAAACAAAAGTATGAGAATCAGAACACTTGTCAGTGTTGCTACGATGTGGAACTTCAGTAAAATAGTGTTTGATTTCTTAACATGCATCTTGTGTGTGCAGGAACCATACTGCTTCGCTGAGGCAATTCACTTTCTGGAGATGGAGCTAACAGTAATGCGACGAAACCTTGTGGATGCACTTCATGTAAGTTTAAGCTTTCTGTGGGATACAGCGCAGTTACATTTTGAGAATGCTGCCTTATTTTGCAGTCTTCTCCTTAAAAGGTGGACAAAATATACATATTTTTAAGTTCAGTGAGTGCTGAGGCCTGCAATGATAAAATGTTTTCCTGAACTTAATAATATAGAATGCATTCAATCATACTTGTCATTTGCCCAGAAATGTATTCTATTATAGAATGCATTCTATAACGTCCAACAATGCATTCTTATGATAGAATGCATTCTTATGATAGAATGCATTCCATAAAGCGCCACAAAACTTCTACAGGCCAGCTCGGTATGGTCCCTGCTTCGAAAGCAGATCTACAAACACTCTCACACACAGCTCTCTCTTTCTCTCTGTCTCTGTCTCTGTCTCTCTGTCTCTCTCTCTGTCTCTCTCTCTGTCTCTCTCTCTGTCTCTCTCTCTGTCTCTCTCTCTGTCTCTCTCTCTCTCTCTCTCTCTCTCTCTCTCTCTCTCTCTCTCTCTCTCTGTGCGTGTGTGTGTGTGTGTAGTTCTGCTTTCCTTTGCGGGGCTGGCCTGTTGTAGTTTCGGGACATTATGCATATAAATTATAATGCATTTCAGGACGTTAAAGAACGCATTCTATCATAAAAAGCATGTTGGTATTTTGTGTTATACTTATAGAATGCATTTATCATAGAAGGCAGTTCGGGGCGTTATAGAATGCATTCTATAATAGAGAATACATTACATAATAAATGATTTCCTTATAATTCATTATTTAGATCAAACCAACACAACTTAGGTAGTTTCTTTACAAACGGATTACTAGAGGGTGCATTCAATATGACACCCTTTTTGACTCACATGCGTAGCAAAAGTGAGTCTATGTACTCACCCGAGTCGTCCGTCCGTCCGTCCGTCCGGACGTCCGGACGTCCGTCCGTCCGGACGTCCGTCCGGAAAACTTTAACGTTGGATATTTCTTGGACACTATTCAGTCTATCAGTACCAAATTTGGCAAGATGGTGTATGATGACAAGGCCCCAAAAAACATACATAGCATCTTGACCTTGCTTCAAGGTCAAGGTCGCAGGGGCCATAAATGTTGCCTAAAAACCAGCTATTTTTCCCATTTTTCCCATTTTCTCTGAAGTTTTTGAGATTGAATACCTCACCTATATATGATATATAGGGCAAAGTAAGCCCCATCTTTTGATACCAGTTTGGTTTACCTTGCTTCAAGGTCAAGGTCACAGGAGCTCTTCAAAGTTGGATTGTATACATATTTTGAAGTGACCTTGACCCTGAACTATGGAAGATAACTGTTTCAAACTTAAAAATTATGTGGGGCACATGTTATGCTTTCATCATGAGACACATTTGGTCACATATGATCAAGGTCAAGGTCACTTTGACCCTTATGAAATGTGACCAAAATAAGGTAGTGAACCACTAAAAGTGACCATATCTCATGGTAGAAAGAGCCAATAAGCACCATTGTACTTCCTATGTCTTGAATTAACAGCTTTGTGTTGCATGACCTTGACCCAAGGTCAAGGTCACATGTATTTTGGTAGGAAAAATGTGTAAAGCATGTGAGTCGTATGGGCTTTGCCCTTCTTGTCTTTAAGGGCAGAGGTGGCACGGAATTTTAGCAAACATTTGTTCAAAAACGTGTTTTGGGTTTTTGTTTTTTTCAGGTACTTTGAACATCATAGAATCACTGTGTGTTGTTTATTTTGTCAATTTCCTCGTTTATTTTGCAATAAAGTGGTGATTTTCAAAGTATGTGTACATGTGTGAGTGCTGCAAGTGTGAGAAATTGCTGAACAATCTATGTTTTCAAGTCCTTGCAACAACCACGATTCTCCGAATAAGCTTGGCAGTAACACATCGAACGGTTGAGCGGGAATTCCCGTTTTCTGTGAACGTTAAAAATAGACATGAACAGTCCGTTATTTCCGTACAACGGCCGGATCGCGCATCAACTTTTTCAGACAGTAATATGAATATTCATGAGAACAACCTCTAACCTTTGAGAAACTTCTCTGGTTGGTCGTTGTCAATGACCACAGTGACGCGCATGCGCAAACTGCCTTATCCGTTGTAAACACAGTGTCGATTCCACGTAACTCAATATCAACTATCAACCAGCAATGTCTACTCCGAAATTCGCAAGGATCTTCCCAACGCAAAAGGAAGAATCAGCTTTCAGATGCTCGAACAACGAGGAAGGAAAAACCAGCAGGCGACGAGAACGCGCCTGAAGTTGGCAGAGCAGAGACAGTTGTTTTGAGAGATATTGGTGACGCGGATGTTTCGAATCGACTCGGAGTCAAACCTCGGCCAGTTTTGGGCGATGTGAACCGTAATCAGCCTCAAATCGAAGGTATTTCTGCTTCGGCGACGAAACTGAGGAGATTTAGTGGTGCAGGCATCGACCCGAATGCTCAACCACCAGCTGAGCTAAATCGCCGTTCGTGGTGTTTTGCCGAGTGCAGTCAGTTGAACTGAGAACTCGCTTCTCTCTGATGTGAAGTGCCCGGAGTGCGAGGCAGGACATGTGACAATTCGAGTTGGTGACTCGATGGGCTTGTCACAAGAACTAGTGCTGTGTTGCGACAGCTGCCAGTATTCACGCACAGAGTATTCGTCGCCAAGAGAAAACAACCTCAACCACAGACAAAATGTTCCCTTTGAAGTGAACAAAGAGATTGTGCTATATAGGTAGGTAGTGGCTACTCCAGTGTGGACAAACTGTGCACAGTCTTTGGAATGCCAGCGATGAACAAGAGTTCCTATCATCGCATAGACAAACGAGTCAATGCCAGCATTGTGGAAGCTACAGATGCCACACTTAACGAAACAGTGGAGTTTGTGAGGGAAGCCCACAGGGAAACATTTCCTCAAGGCAGAGTGAATGCTGTGAATGATGATGGTGAGGAAGACGGTGCTTGGCATTAACCATGAGGGATCTGCCAAGTCTATGGAGAGGGATGCAGCCTTGGAGTTGTGGGGAAGGTAAGAATATTGTTCTAATAGCCTATACACTCTTCCCTATATCCTTTATTTTCAAATACAGAATAAGACAACATGAATAAGGTTGCGCTAAAAAGTAAATTTTATTTAAAATTGTATAAAGCATGGTACATTGTGGGTGTTTGTTTTTCTTTACAAAGAAAGATGAAGACCAACAAAACACAACACAGAAGCACATATTTTTGCAACAAAACAGTCCACAAACCCTTCACAAATACATTTTCTTTTGTTGATAAATCATTAAATGTTCACAATGTCCTAAAGGATCAGCTAGGCTGGGAAATTTTTTATTGAACCTGACAACTTTTCTATTGAAAAGAAAAAGTGTCCCAAACAAGTTGGGATCAAACTCATTGTCAGTGTGTGTGTGTGTGTGTGTGTATGTGTGTGTGTGTGTGTGTGTGTGTGTGTGTGTGTGTGTGTGTGAGAGGGAGAGAGATGTGTGTATGTATATATTCTAACAAGTACAAGTTAAATGTTCACCCTCTATGAAAAGATCACTTTATACACACTTAGTACACAAGCCAATGTAAATTGGCACACTTTCCAGTAATAATAATACATGTATGTATTTTCTGCTGGGAGAGGCCTCCTGATACTCTTCACTAAAGTAATATCCAAAATCATTTTCATTCGTGGGTCTGCGTCTGTATCTCACCAGGACCTTGTTGGCCCATGAACCTCAGTCTTTTTCATATTTTTTTTCAAGACAGTAGTTATCCAGCCAGTACTTTACACTAAGTTTTTTTTAATTTTTCTATGCTGCAGGTCTGTTGAGCGTCACAACCTCAGGTACAGAACTATGCTGTCGGACGGAGATTCCACAGCGTTCAATGCTCTGGCTGCAGCTCAGCCCTACGGTCCCACACGTCCCATCACCAAGCTGGAATGTACCAACCACCTCCCCAAGAGAATGGGCACAGCTCTCCGCAAGGCATCAAAGGATGGAAGGCTTGGTGGAAGAGGGGAGGGGCGACTAACCAAGGAAAAGTGTCAACGCTTGCAAAACTACTTCCGTAGCGCGATCCTCAACAACCTTGAAGATCAGCGAGCCATGGAGCAGGCGATCTGGGCCACTTTCTTCCATGTGACTTCAACTGACGAGGACCCTCACCACGACAGATGTCCAGCCGGGCCAGCCTCATGGTGCTTTTTTCAAAGAGCCAGGGCAGAAGGGCAACCACCACCTCCACACGCAGGGCACAACGGCACTGCCTTGTCCAGGGAAGTATCACATGCTGTTCTGCCCATCTACAGGAGAATGACAAATCCCATTCTTCTCAAGCGCGCGGCCCATGGCAAGACTCAGAACAGTAATGAGTCTCTCCACAATGTCATGTGGGGACACTGCCCCAAAGAAGTCTTTGTTGGGAAAGACCGGGTGGAAGCAGCCGCGCCACCGCTGAGGCTGTCGCAAAGTTCAACAGAGGCAACTTTGCACTGGCACAGGTCATGGACCACATGAGCTTGCCAATTACTGAGCTTACTCATTCTGCTTTGGCCAAAAAAGACAAGGTGAGGGTCCAGAAGGCGGAGGGAGCAACAGATGTGGCCGCTGTAGCAGCTCGTAGGGCAAGATGTGCTGGTCGTCAACGTCAGCTGGAGCAGCGAGAAGACCAGGAGGGGGAGGTGTACGGTGCTGGACTGATGGGGGATGGAGGGGAATAAGTACCAACATCATTTGAAGAAGACTCGGAACAATACATGAACACACCCAGACTCTTTTTTCGGCAATATGTCTTCATAATGTGTAAAGAAACACTTTACAAACTTTCAAATGCAATTTTCTCTGAATATGGGTTTTCAAGGACGGTATCAACGCGGGAAATGATATTTCGTCAGAACTACTTGTGGTAGAGTTATAATTTTTTTTTTACAGGAGTAAGATTTGATTTTGCCAGACTCTTACAGAGCGGTTTTTGTAAAACCCATCAAATTTTTTTTTTAGAGAATATAATATAAGCCTGATTGGGTATTTTGGGGGCAAAAATTTATATCTCTCAATTTATGCTGCTGAATTCGAACTGGGGTAATTTGGTCAAAATGGCTCTGTATAAGTCTGAAACTGATATCTGGGAGTAATTTTCACTGCATTTGAAGCCTGTAGCTTCAAAAATGTCTTTTGAATTTCATGGGGCGTGGTGTGTAATTTTCGTATTTTTTTGAAGAAATTGGTATTTTTTTGTGAAAATATTACTTGCTTGGTCAAAAAATGGGCATGCAGGTGCTTTTTTATGCTTTCTTTTTATAAAGTACCCCAAAACTTCAAAGAAAACTAACAAATACTCAGATTTCATTTTTCGTGCCACCTCTCCCCTTAAACTAAAACTCATCGGAGTTCACGATTAATTGCGACAGTGATCTTTGGCTTCCAGTGATTGTTGACAAGGTGTTTTCCCTGGGTTCACATAGGTTAAGAACGAGTTAAGGAAAACGGGCGTGCTCAAGGCCTCGCCACATTAGCAGTACGGTTTACTGCTTACCTTATATAAACAATTTGTAGAGTGCCATTTTCCAGAGTGGCCACGCGATAATGAAATCCTTGCGAAAGACCTATTTTAATTCTACTTTTTGTTCTTAGGGACAGACTCCTGCTTCAAGAGGGATTACTTTTGACATTCAGTCGTGTGTGCATGTGCGTGCATGCGGGTGTCATTGTGTGTTGGGAAGGTGAGAGCGAATTGGACGTGACGTATTTGTTCTCTGTTATGTGACCTATGCCCGTTCTGGAATAAAAAAAAGTTTACCTGTAACTGCGATTGTTGGAGATCTGCTGACAGCAAGAAGAAGTCCACTATTAGTTAAGATTTACACTTCAGTGTTATCAATTAAGTACAAACGTTTAACACAAACCTGTTAAGAGTTGGAAATGCATCATGTTCTAAAACTCACTTTTATTTCGAACAGGATGCTCCGGACAGCGAGTTGAAAACTAAACCAAAGACCAAGGGCCTGGAATCCTCCCAACTCTGAAGGGTGTTTTTGTTATCGGACTTTCGTGTGTGAACTTTCAAGATGGGGTTTACCAGAGCTCCGTTCATATTATTTAATAGCAACATATACCGAGCAACAAAAGAAACGCGAACACATTCTGCAATGTTTGATTGACAAAATCTCGGAACAATTATGGAGTTAGAATTATCAAACCACAACATTTTGATGAAGGCATGTTTGACACAGCTGTTGCGTGAGTATTTTGATGCTGCGATTGTTTCAACACACGGGACAAAACGAAGTTTTGGAGGTCTCGCTCAGTCAGCCTTCATCGCGTTCTCTGGCCACTGATCGGACACTGGTTGCTACCAGTGATGTTCCTGGTATTGTCAGCGGCTGAATTGAATCGATGTCGAAGACGTTGTGGAAGGAAATTGCGATCTTGTCTTATTGGGGTAATGCGAAAAAATCTACCGCGTTGCATAACTGCAGTGCTTCCAATGTCACCAGAACATTGCAGAAGGTGATAAACTGTTGACACATGCACGTTTAAAGCACATGCCAGCGCTTCTGGATCACCCCCAGCTTTAAATCGACCTGGCATTTTGGTGGTGTCAATCTTGGCATCCTGGCTGTTTCAAAAGTGAGACTGGCAGCAAGCGTGCCATGGTCTCTTTTGGTTGCTAATGCATTAGTGAACACATCTCACATATCAGATTTCTCCTGCTCTACTTGCACGTGCTGCGAGCGCGCATTATGTGTTTTACGATAAACCTGCTTGTCTTGTGTGTTAAAACAGTCACAGCATCAAAATAATCACACAAAAGCAAGGTCAAACATGCCTTCATTAAACTTTTGTAGTTTAATAATTCTAACTCTATAATTGATGAAGATTTTGTCAATCAAACAATGACGAATTTTGTTGCTCGGTATATTATGTGTTCAACAATTCCTACCCCAGACCCGTTTGTTCTGCGACTGCTGCAGACATTTCTTTTTGTCAATTAAAAATGCTTCTTTGCTCACAAAATTTGATTTTAATGTCTTTCTGAATTGTATGACAGTGCAGGATGAAAGTGTTCCAAAAGTGTTCTAAAAGTGTTCCAAAAGTGTTCCAAAAGTGTTCTAAAAGTGTTCTACAAGTGTTCCAAAAGTGTTCCAAAAGTGTTCCAAAAGTGTTCTAAAAGTGTTCCAAAAGTGTTCTAAAAGTGTTCTAAAAGTGTTCCAAAAGTGTTCCAAAAGTGTTCCAAAAGTGTTCTAAAAGTGTTGACCTGAACACTTTTATGTGTTCAGAAGTGGTTACAGCAGGGTGAACACTTAAAAGTGTTCAGATGTGAACACTTTTGGAACACTTTTGGAACACTTTTGGAACACTTTTGGAACACTTTTTTGTGTATAGAACACTTTTTGTGTTCCAAAAGTGTTCCAAAAGTGTTCTACTAAAAGGGTGTTCAGAAGTGGTTACAGAAAGGGTGTTCAGGAGTGGAACACTTTTGTTTAGAGTGTATCTACAATGCTAACGGTGTATTTGGTCATCGCATGAACTTTGATTTTTTTTACGTGAAAACCCTTAAAACCGTAAATCAATTTTTCGACGACTAACATGATTGACACCAGTTCCTTTCCGGACGTCATATTAGATCAAAACTTTGCAAGATAGCAATACAAAATAGTCTGAACTGACTTTTGCTTATTCTGACCTTGTGTTGATGTCAAGATGTAAAACATACAATCGGGTACCCTCTTTTTCCAAGCTGTCCTTTAAAGGCTGCCATATTCGTAGCGTTCATTAATTAATTCATATTGTTTACATGTGCCAATAATGTTATACAACTGTACCTAAGGGGATATAATAACGATTGGCTGTAGCTTTCGAACACAGACAAAATTATTTCAGTATTGCAAAGTGGTGTTGATAGTGTCGAATGTAAACAGAACAGTCTCAAACGCCATCTTTGGTTTACGAAACGTCACGAAGTGACGTCAACGGTCTAAAAATAGCCCAAGTCCTGGAGAACTGTTGCTAAACAATGCAATAAAGAATTGATTATTTCTCGTAATTGGTAAGGACTTCAAACCTAAAACGTTGCAGGAAGCTTAATTTATACATCCCCGCAACGATGGGAAAAGCCCTGGAAGTAATTAAACTAATTAAATAGGACTATGTCAGCCTTTAACACTAACTTTAGATAAATTCTGAGACCGAAAATTACGCCCATAAGCAAAAACAAGTCTCTTTTGCGTCACATTTGTATAATGAAACAATAGGCGATTAAACATTTAACATTATCCCGAGTCAAAACGTAGGGCACTGTGGTGTTTTTTTTGTGCGCTGTGAATCATGACTGACATTTTCTGAAAAGTATATTGCTTTGCTTGTCTGTGTATGTCTGTGTTCATACCCAACACGTGTTTGCAAGATAATCATTCGTGGAAACAAAATGCCTGTCTGTAGTCACGTACGTACATGTTTTAAATGTGACGTTCCTGGAGACGGCAATGCATGTCTTTACCTGTCTGTGTCCATGCACAACACAGGATCCGAGACAACACAAAATATGTTTAAAATGAAACATGTCTTGACGTGCTTGTTTGCATACAGAACACTTGTTTTCAAATGACAGATTCCTAGAAATACTACTGTTTGTTTTTCCGAGGAAAGAGTGCCTGGACTCAGGGCTCAGGAATGTTTTATTTTAGGCCATAGCCCATAAATAGAATGAAACACAATCACAAATAGAAAACATGTTCACAGGCAATCTGCTTTAACGGTTCAATCTTAATATACATGTAACACTGAAACAAATCCATCTGACAAGGATACTGGTTTTCCTTGACAAGAACGTAATATAAATGTACTCTTCCCACATCTCAACCAAAAACAACTTCTGTTCTTTTTTTGGCCTTATAAATAAAAGTGGCTGAGCTCTTCACATGTTCAGGATTTTGTGACTGTACAAGTATTGACAACCTAAATCTACATGGTATTCTACAATATTTATCAGGAATAAACTCTGTACGCAAGTCTTCATATGCTGGACAAACAAATACAAAATGAACATCGCTTTAAATACATTTCTTGCAAAAGGGACAAAGCAATTCATCTGCTTGTATAATTGACAAAGCAATTCATCTGCTTGTATAATTGTATCATATCTGTGCTTATGTGGTTCGGTGACTGATATTCCCATTCGAAAATTGGAAAGGGCTTTAACAAGATACCTGTTTACATCGGATCTTGAATAAAATTCTGTTCCAAATGACGACTTATAATTTCTGTAAACTTCAAATCTGTCACTGGTATAATAAGTGTCTGTCTCTGAGTGTCTTTTTTGTGCAAACATCAAATTTCAAATGAGACATTCCTAGGCTTTGCGTGTCTGATTGCATGCACAATACACGTTTTCAAATGAAACATTCCAAAAACACAACTGTGTGTGTGTGTGTGTGTGTGTGTGTGTGTGTGTGTGTGTGTGTGTGTGTGTGTGTGTGTGTGCGTGTGTGTGTGTGCGTGTGTGCGTGCGTGCGTGTGTGTGTGCGGCGTGTGTGTGTGAGTGTGTGCGGCGTGTGTGTGTGTGTGTGTGTGTGTGTGTGTTCATGCACACAACACAGGAGCCACAACGCTGGGAGCCAAAGGGTGCTACTTCGCTTTTTACGGGTGCGGCCATCCCGAGGCGGGTCAGATCGTGCACGACTCGTATTCTGAGCACAATGAGAACGGCACGTTTGACGAGGACATGTGCCTGGGGAGAGCGGCCAGGCAATGGCGCTTTTGTGGTTCCCCTGCTGACCGGCCTGTCACTAGCATCTTTGGAGCCACAGGTAACACGGACGGTGGTTGGATGGGTGGGGGTGTGTGTGGGGGGGGATGGTAGGGGGGGGTGGTTGGATGCGGGTGTGTGTGTGTGTGTGTGTGTGTGTGTGTGTGTGTGTGTGGATGTGATTGCAGAGATGGTTATGTTTACTTCTTCTGTAAATTATATCCCCTTGTCTAAAGGGCTTTTAAAGCTGAGGACAATAAACTCTCAAAGCGTCAAAAGCGTCTCTCTCTCTCTCTCTCTCTCTCTCTCTCTCTCTCTCTCTCTCTCTCTCTCTCTCTCTCTCTCTCTCTCTCTCTCTTTCTCTCTCTCTCTCTATCTCTCTCCCCCCCTCTCTCTCTCTCTCTTTGTTTTTCTGCCTGTCTGTCTCTCTGTCACTCGCTCTCTGTCTCTGTCTCTGTGTCTCTCTCTCTCTCTCTCTGTCTCTCTCTCTTGTTTAATAGAGAAGGTTACAGACAAATGGACGCATTTCAGCGCATGTGATTGACTGAATCGTTAATCACGCCTCAACGTTCTTGCTTTATCTTATGATAGATAATGTGTATGGAATGAAAAGAAAACAAAAACACACGTAACTATTTTTTTGCAGGAGCAAAGAGAACGGCAGGGGCGGGCTGTTGGGTCAAGGTCAGGTCATGTCCAGCTCACCGTGACCTTGAGGGTTACTTCTTTGATGCCTGGGGTGCAACCAACCGTGACACGGGTCAGTACAAGGCTTTTTGGGTTGGATCTTTTCAACTTTTTCACTTGTGCTGGTTAGAAAAGGTGACACGCGCAGGTGTGTGTGTGTGTGTGTGTGTGTGTGTGTGTGTGTGTGTGTGTGTGTGTGTGTGTGTGTGTGCTTGCATTCCTGCATCTGTCTGTCTTTCTGTCTAACTGTCTGCCCGTCTGTCTCCCTGCTTGCCTGTCTGTCTGTCTGTCTGTCTGTCCCTCTCTCCCTTTTTATCTGTGCAGACCTGTGTCCTAGTCTGACTACCAGTGTCAAAATACTCGATTCTGACTGCAGTTTTTTGGCGGCCTTTTTGGTCTCAACTAAGGGTTATGTAATAGTCCTTTCATCTTTTTTCTTTCATTTAATGTGTACTATTTTCATACTGTGTCCGTATACCTGTGCAGGAACGGTGGAAGAGGAGTGTTTTGACCGTGCCCGTTACTACTGGACACAGTGTGGTTCCCATAGCAACGCTCCTGTCACCGCCTACTTCCGGCCCTATGCAACCAGTCACACTGATCCCTGAATAAAGTGTACACACTGTGTTGTGTGAAGTGATCTCTCACAATTAAACTTGTCATTCACCTATTTTGAACGTGTAGTCTTTGAGTTGTATTGCTAAACAGAGAAAGAGGTGGTACGTTGGCCGAGAGAGAGAGAGAGAGAGAGAGAGAGAGAGAGAGAGAGAGAGAGAGAGAGAGAGAGAGAGAGAGAGAGAGAGAGGGCGAGAGAGAAAGAGAAGAGGGCGTGTGTCTGTGTGTGTATGTGGCATCTTGTTTCCTTGCATTATAAATCCAAGGATACTGTAGATCTGCTGCTTTACAAATATCAATTGTAAAAGGACAGCCTATGTATCAGAATTACAGCAGAAACACACAAACACACACAAGCGCACACACAACACACACACACACACGCAAACTCGCACATTTTTTGTTTGTGTTGAAACGCAAACAGAAAACTACCAGACGTTTGACTGATTCCTAATCGAAATCGATCAAGGAAAAGGCAATTTTTGTCACAAACTCAAGCATAAACATCGCAGGCAATGTTAGGAAGTGTTTAATAATCAAATAAAACGATCAAATAAAAAGTATTGACAATGTCGATGACGAGCTTAATAGCAAACAACATGCAAAGAGACTTCAAAAATGTCCAAAACGAATCTAATTGCAACTAAATCAAGCAATGTTTTGTAGACAATGTCAAAATTAATCGGAACAATGCCAGTTAGCAGAGTACATTTCCGAGGCATGAGTTCAGGGAACGGTGTGGCTGGTCCCATCAGGCCGGTAGTAGGCGGTGACAGGAGCGTTGCTATGGGAACCACACTGTGTCCAATGGTCGCGGGCACGATCAAAACATTCATCTTCCACCGTCCCTGCATCAATCAATTGGGGCGGGCATATAGCTCAGTTGGTAGCGCGCTGGATTTGTATTCAGTTGGCCGCTGTCAGCGTGAGTTCGATCCCAGGTTCGGCGGAAATTTATTTCAGAGTCAACTTTGTGTGCAGACTCTCTTCGGTGTCCGAACTCCCCCCCCCCCCCCCCCCCCCCCCCGCGTACACTACATTGGGTGTGCACGTTAAAGATCCCACGATTGACAAAAGGGTCTTTCCTGGCAAAATACCTTTACCCGTGTGACTTGGAATAATAGGCCGTGAAAGGTAAATATGCGCCGAAATGGCTGCAATTACTGGCCGTATAAAATTTCATCTCACACGGCATCACTGCTGAGCGCCTAGAACTGTACCTCCGGAATATGCGCGATATAAGCCTCATTGATTGATTGATTGATTGAATCAAAGTAGAATGACATACAGAGCGTGTACATTATCCACAAAGCATGCACCACTAACTAAATCAATGATCGAGCGAGAAAAGAGAACGAAAGAGAAAACAAAATACCACCCAATGAACCCCGGGTATCCAGAGGTTGCAGTCAAAGAAGTCGACCCACAAAATAGTTAGGTCCCCAGAATTCGCAAGAGCTGTTTGGAAGTCAAGTTGGCCCGTGTATAATCGTGCATTAGGTGCTGAAGACCTTCGCAACCCTTTACAAAAAAACCAGGGCTGGACCTAGTGTATGAGAGGGGGAAGCTACAAAATGAAGCAGGGGTACAAGTGATGGTCATATGGGGGGTCGTTAACCCCCGGATGCTGTGAAATTTAGCATTCAAAAGAGGTATTTTGGGGTTCTTCTTGAGAACAAAGGTACATGTTACGGGTAATGAAGGGGGGTGGGGTGGGGTGGCTTCCGGAAGCAAGGGCCGAGGTGCACGAGGAAGTTAATTACTAACCGGGTGGGAGTCAGTCGCGTCGTTGGATTGGTTGAAATTTAGATTATTTTGTTGTCATTTCGACGAATCAGCCCCCCTCCCCACCCCCTCTAGATGCAGGCCTTAAAGCTACATAGATCGAAAGAAAAAAGCAATCGCAGTTAAAACTAAGCAAGCTGGGTAATTGTATATTCGCAGAGAAACCCTGTACCTACCTGTGTCACGGTTGGTTGAACCCCAGGCATCAAAGAAGAAACCCTCCTGGTCACGGTGAGCTGGACATGACCTGACCTTGACCCAACAGCCCGCTCCGGCCGTTCTCTTTGCCCCTGGGTGAAATTAAGTCAAGGATTCAAGGTACATTGTGGCCGAGTGGTAACGCACTTGCGCTCGGAAGCGAGAGGTTGCGAGTTCGACCCTGGGTCAGGGCGTTAGCAATTTTCTTCCCCCTTTCCTAACCTAGGTGGTGGGTTCAAGTGCTAGTCTTTCGGATGAGACGAAACACCGAGGTCCATTCGTGTACACTATATTGGGGTGTGCACGTTAAAGATCCCACGATTGACAAAAGGGTCTTTCCTGGCAAAATTGTATAGGCATAGATAAAAATGTCCACCAAAATACCCGTGTGACTTGGAATAATAGGCCGTGAAAAGTAGGATATGCGCCGAAATGGCTGCGATCTGCTGGCCGATGTGAATGCGTGAAGTATTGTGTAAAACAATTCCATCTCACACGGCATAAATAAATCCCTGCGCCTTGAATATGTGCGCGATATAAATTGCATAAAATAAAATAAAATAAAAAATTAAAAATAAATCCCTGCGCTTAGAACTGTACCCACGGAATACGCGCGATATAAGCCTCATATTGGTTGATTGATTGATATGAAGCGAAAACAGACAGACAGATAAACGAAAAAAGGAAGAAAGAAAAATGAAAGAAATCTTTCAGACCTCCTGAATGTCTTGTGTAAAAACAAAGAAATATGAAGAGTAAACCAGACAGACAAAGAAAGAAAATGAAGGACAGAAACAAAAAGGAAGGAATTCTTTTAGACCTCCTGCATGGCTGTCTTATGCTTAACACTGCTTTGCTGCATGGCTGTCTTATGCTTAACGCTGCTTTGCTGCATGGCTGTCTTATGTTAACACTGCTTTGCTGCATGGCTGTCTTATGTTAACACTGCTTTGCTGCATGGTTACGTGTATTCACGTGTTTGGCTAATGTTTTGTATTGACCGAAGCAACTTTATTGCTGCGGTCCAAGGAGCTAATAAGTTCGTTCACATTTTTAATATATGTGACCCTCCACCACGGAATGAGTCGCATGTCACCTTTCATATTTGTACATTTTCCTAAAGAGTTTTTTATGCTCTATCCAGTGGTGAAACCCGTTTTAGAAAAGAGCGAAAACTGTTTGAGTGATAAGCCTGTGACTAAGGTGACCCTCACACTGTTACCAGACACTCCCCGGACTTATATTAAAGATAGGGTGTCCGCCAGAAAAAGGCCTTCAGATCGCTCTAAAAGCTTTACCAGAATATTCTGCGTGACGAATAATGTTACCACACAGAAGGACTAACTTAACTTTGCAAAATTAAGAGTTTGGGAAGTTGAATCAATTGTCGTAATATCAAAGGAAAATGCACTCTTGTGATGTGTTCCGTGGGTGGTGTCCCTTGATTCGAGACAACATGGCGACTATCAGGGAACGTTTTGACGAATTGGAGACTGACCAGGTAAGTGTCGGATTTGTAGACCACAGGAAATGTTGTTTATAATCAAATAGGGCTTTCAATACAACAGTCAGTATTAGTGTAAAAGTTGATCCCAGCAGGACTGCAAAGAAATCTGTAAGGCGAGTCATTTCGAACCATTTGGTTGGTATGATGAGATGGATACCAGTAAGTTCGTCAAACGGTAGATTCGTCACCGGTCCCCGGTAACTTCGCCACAGTAACTTCGCCACAGTAGTCCGAGCGCGGCTGTTATGTAATGGTAATACAACCTTGCACCTCCCTCCCCCCCTCTCTCTCTCTCTCTCCCTCTCCCCCCTCTCTCTCTCTCTCTTTCCCGCTCTCTCTCTCTCTCCTTTCACAGAGCATATATATGTGATGTTGTGCGTATTTATTTTGTATCTCTTTTTTCTTTGAGTAGGTGAAGTACACAATCTAAAATGGCATTTTCATTCTCTCTCTCTTTCTCTTAAAAATGTGAATCTTGAATCTCTCCCACAAATCAAACATCTGAAAGCATAAGCTCTAAGCATAAACACCCGCCCACCCTGCCGGTATCTTCGTCACCCGTGACGAATCTACCGTGTGACGAACTTACTGGTAGCCGATGAGATCACTTGTTTTCAGCTACTAGAGGCAGTAGAACGAGGACGTCAGCCGGCTTTGCATATGGTTTATCCCACACAAACTTAATACTGACTTTTCCCCTCCCCTCCAAAGTGCTGCTGATCGAACTTTGGACCATTGTAACGCTTGAAATTTGTGGAGAAACATCCAATCTGAAGTTAATTTTGGCTGACGTCTTTCCGATACGGCGATAGCTCAATCAGTGAATGTGTGTAGATCATGGATTGGAAAATCAAGGACTTGCCTTCTGAAATAATTATAAGACTCTGCATTTGCACTGTTACTCTTTTGATAATATATATATATATATAGATGCATTTATTTTTTTTAGCTACAATTCATACCACTGGAATAAACACAACAGTAAACTAAAAGTAAAAGTGTGCTTTGCTTGCAAGAGTGAGTAGAACAGAAAATAATAATTATCACACCCATTTTAAAAGCAAAAATTCTATTCGCACTAGTAAAGGTTATGAGAACTGAATTTTATTTGTTCAATGGGCAGTCGATAGAGAATGAATCGTGCTCTTCAAAGTCAAGTGAGCTTTTCTTGATGATAATAGGTTTGATACAGATACTGTAAATTGAGTAAGGATGAAGTATGAGAACTGTAAACTCTTCTCGTTCCGTCTAGGCTATGGAAGTTTCGCTTCCAGCAGAACATGCTGTCCTTACTAGTGCTAGAGGGCGGCAGGAGAGGAAGAGGTGCGGACAGAAAGTGATCTGCTGAGGAACCAATTTGAAGGTAAATCAGGATTAGTTTTAGTCCTTTTCCTAGTACTTTCCATGCACGGGTTCACACACACACACACACGCATGTATACACAGAATCATGAATGACAATAGCACTTGCACAAATAGTTATATAAGAAATAATAGGGTGAACTTTGATGACAATAACAGAAGATATTCTTTTCTTGGGTGAAGAGTATAATGGGGATTTCAGTTATAATTATGGCAAGGATAGAAGTGTGCTGTGCATCTGTCTGTCAAAAGGGCCCACCAACATTTTGTTTCCTCTGAAGAGCAATATACCACAGTTGTGTGATATAATTGTACGTGCAAGAATGCCTTTTGTAAAAAAAATTCCTGATAACATAGTGAGACACACAGAAATGCAATAGACAACACCCTTGTGACATCATTGTTTATTTTGCTGTCATTAAAATGATCCATTCATTGTTATTATACATTCATCAGAATACTTTCCTATAATTTACATGGAATGTATCCTGTGAGGAAATACACAAGTACAGGTTGTGACAAAACACTCTCCTCTGAATTGTTTAAGGTTTCAAGGGAAAATGTGTTAGATGTAATATGAGAACATTAGATGAGGTAAAATTTACAAACAATAAAAAAAAAAGCAAGTGTGAAAAATCACACGTCAATATATAAAAAAACAAGAAGGGCAAAGCCCATACGACTCACATGCTTGACCTCGACCTTTAGGGTAACTAAACCTAGCAATGACATCATACACTAAGAACTGCTTTACACATTTTTCCTACCAAAATACATGTGACCTTGACCCAAGGTCAAGGTCATCCAAGGTCATGCAACACAAAGCTGTTAATTCAAGACATAGGAAGTACAATGGTACATTGGCTCTTTCTACCATGAGATATGGTCACTTTTAGTGGTTCACTACCTTATTTTGGTCACATTTCATAAGGGTCAAAGTGACCTTGACCTTGATCATATGTGACCAAATGTGTCTCATGATGAAAGCATAACATGTGCCCCACATAATGTTTAAGTTTGAAACAGTTATCTTCCATAGTTCAGGGTCAAGGTCACTTCAAAATATGTATACAATCCAACTTTGAAGAGCTCCTGTGACCTTGACCTTGAAGCAAGGTAAACCAAACTGGTATCAAAAGATGGGGCTTACTTTGCCCTATATATCATATGTAGGTGAGGTATTCAATCTCAAAAACTTCAGAGAAAATGTGAAAAATGTGAAAAATAGCTGTTTTTTAGGCAACATTTATGGCCCCTGCGACCTTGACCTTGAAGCAAGGTCAAGATGCTATGTATGTTTTTTGGGGCCTTGTCATCATACACCATCTTGCCAAATTTGGTACTGATAGACTGAATAGTGTCCAAGAAATATCCAACGTTAAAGTTTTCCGGACGGACGTCCGGACGGACGGACGACTCGGGTGAGTACATAGACTCACTTTTGCTTCGCATGTGAGTCAATGAATGTGCTTTACAAAACTGTACTTTCTTTTCTTTTGAAATAGTCAGTTTAAAATTTAAAAAACACACCATTGTTCATGAGAAATACTTTGCAAGTTTTGCTCATCGTTCAGGTTAGTGGTGTGTTATGACTCGTTTATGCCTGGTTCAAGCAGGCATAGTTGTAAAAATGGGTATTGACTGATTTAAAAGTGAAATAACAATCTTTCCACTTCCAGAAACTTATCCAGGAACCAGGCCAGGAGAAACTCCAAGCCCTAGCCTCTAAATGGTGAAGCTGAATGCTGGCCTTATGACAGTAAGTACCTATTCCTTGTGTGAGATTTGTTCTAAATCCTCTGCAAGTGCAAGCAGACAGTTGCCACTATTAAAATATTTTTTAAAAAACTCTGAAATAATTCTGTCTGAGAATACGGTTAAAATAACAGTTTATAAACATAAATCAGAGAAAGTAACCTTACAAATAAGGGGGCATAAAAAAGAGGGTTTCTGTACAGTACATGGGTACACTGGGCACGAGCTATGAAAAGGAAAGGTGTACCAGAATTCAAATGTCTTGGAGAAATGTGTACAAATGAGGCAAAACTCGCCTCTGACAAAATGGATATGATGCAAAACAACATGTTTAAATAATCAAGTATTAGAAGATTATTTCAAGGAGAGGGTGACATATAGTATATATGTGTCTCAAGAGACAATCATGTGCAATTCATTCCAAGAAGCTAAAGATATGTTACAGGTGCCTCTATACAAATATTCACAATGTCCCAGGACAGTCTTGTTTTACTAACCAGTGTCATCACTCATGTACATTTCTTCTTCTGTGTTCGATATAATCTATATTAAATTGCTTTCTGTTTTATATACCTGCCTCAACTCTGTTATATCATACTGGAAAGCCTGTACCGTCACAGGTGTATATCCACCCCCTCCCCCCACACACACACCAAGACATGCTCTATTACATAAATTACAATTTCTTCTTTCTCATTATTTTCTTAAATTTGGTGCATATTTTTTTTAACAATTTTAATGTTTAAATCTGAATCAAGTTTTGTCACTGAAAGATGATTTTCTGTTTACACTCCAGGATTTCGATGCACTGGTGGTTGGTGCTGGATGAGAGTTTCCTTTCACATGCTTGGCCCAGAGAAGCGACGCCCTCGTCCTGGAAGAAGCAGAAGAGGGAGACATCAATAAAACACAACACTATGCTGCTTACAGACAATTTATTTTGTGCAAATATGGTTATTTGGGAGAACGAGTCCAAATAGCCAGATACAGTTAATGTGTGTAGGCCATAAGGAAAAAATGTACCGATCCAGCTGGCCAGTACACAGGCTATATATGCTGGTCGCCTGTGCTAAGTACAGAGTTGTGTCAAAAGTCATGCATGTTGAAAAGGTGAATTTAGAGCGTAGGTTTAGATCACCCCAAAGAAAAATCACATAAACCAGTCTGGGTGGCCGGGTGGTAACGCACTTGCGCTCGGAAGCGAGAGGTTGCGAGTTCGACCCTGGGTCAGGGCGTTAGCAGTTTTCTCCCCCCTTTCCTAACCTAGGCAGGGATGTCGTTAGGCGTCAGGCATAGACCGATTGAAAGGCTCAAATGTCCGATTCACATAGCAGCATGGCGGTCTGATGTCCTATCATTTTGAACTGAGCGCTGTCATTCTCCGATAAGAACACCATTCCTTCGGACAGCGTGATATTCGATATTTTCCATTCAAGATACACATTGTCCAAAATTGACCGAGCACTCTCGCCTACAGGTGCACTGAAGTCGTGTAGTGCTGATCTTGCGTTTTTGGGAATTCCAAACCGTTTGCAATATGAGCCGTTTGGGTACAACCGTCTGCAGCACACTAAAGTTTAGGAGTACGGGAGACAACTCCAACTGACTATAAGTCTTGCGTCTGCTTTTGGTTTCAGTTTAAGAAATTTTGACGAAGCGCATTGAATTATGCCACCGAATTAAAACTAATAGGCCTGCCAAAGATCAACAAAAGCTGAAGACCTTTGGCTTTTCAACGGCATCCTGTGCTACATTTCGGTCAAAAACAGGTGAAAACGCGACAAGCGTCACAAGAATGACAGTGCCAATGACAGTGTCGCATATGAAACTGACACAGCCACGGAAAGAGACGTTTTGTATTTTGGGACTGCTGCCGGAAGGAGACCGTAATATATGGTTTCATCACTGTCAACTGGTTACAGAAAAAATTGTCTGCTCCAGTGAGCGGCGAAACCAAACGGTTGATTATCATGTGACACTTTTGTCATATTTAGAGTTGTTTGCACAGTAAATACAGCCGCGAAAAATAGCTCGCTTGAAACTGTCTTGCATATCAATTCCTTTGTAATTTATAAATTACCAAAAAAAAACATGAAAAATCATTATCGACGATCTCGAATCTGCTTATTGTTCACAGAACCCACTGTATATATTTATTATTTACCACTGGGTTACATTTTCATTCCTATTTGCTGATGTGTAAAAAAAAATTTTGTACTATGCACACTATTTACTCGAGTCAGTAGTTGCGGGTAAAATTGATCCCTGTTTTGAATTTTGTGGAATCATTTTGCGACATATTGATAAAGTCACGAGACAAAGAACATCAACAAAGACCATATGGGCAATCATGTACATTTTTGCGGGGTGTAACGGAGATCGACTTTGTCTTTATAAGAATAGGAATCACATCATCTTAAACTCTACACATGGTGACAACTGCAACGCGTGTGTCACACAGCATGACAAATAAAAAAGAGCCCCTGCAATGAATATTCCATGCTTAGTCCTATTTATCAGTTTTGGTGGCGCTGATTCGGCAAATGAAATGTTTTAATTATGTTGTGCTGGCTTGCAGCCCAAGAGAGATATTAAACAAAAGCAAATGTATTTCTTCAGGCCTAACCATCATAATGCCATATATGCATGGTGATCTGTAAACTTTTGTTCTCTGTGCACAATGCATGTGTAAACATTTTGTTGTTCGCAGAACGCAGAACCAATTTCACATTTTAACCCTCAGGCTGGTGTCGCGCTACTTTAGGTATACTGTCACCTGGTTGTCACGACACATGTCGCGCTACTGGCTGAGTCTGTTTGGTCGGTTCCTATTACCTCCCATGTATGCGAAAACCTATAATATTATGACCGTTTTTTGTTATTTTTCTCTCTGTTAATTCACCAGTGGCTATGTAACATGTGTTACAGAATTGCACCAGTGTAAGAGTTAACATTTTATTTTTCACTCACATGTTTGCTGAACTGTACAAATTTTGTTCCATTTAGTGCTGTTTTTTTCCCGTCTCAAGACATATATGGTGATGTGTTCAACTATTGTTCTCTGGGCACATTTTTTTGCACATTTATGTCCCTCACTTATGTCAATGTAGCCGCTAATTTGTTTAAGTCCAGTCAATCTACAAACGTTTCATTGTGGGTGACTCGAGCTGTCGGGGTACTGCGACGAGATATCTTTCCCAATTATATGATTGGTGTTATATATTCTTTTACACATTTTAACTAGCATTCATCATCTTGGTTGAAGCGTGACAAAAGGATTTTGTCACATTGATTGAATTTTCAGACTGTCCACATTGACTGAAATCTAAGAAAAGGGCACAATTTAACGCTGTTTTATTCTTTCCCAATTATATGATTTGTTATTGTTCACAGAACCCACTGTATATTTACCACTGGGTTACTTTTTGACTCACATGCGAAGCAAAAGTGAGTCTATGTACTCACCCGAGTCGTCCGTCCGTCCGTCCGGACGTCCGTCCGTCCGGAAAACTTTAACGTTGGATATTTCTTGGACACTATTCAGTCTATCAGTACCAAATTTGGCAAGATGGTGTATGATGACAAGGCCCCAAAAAACATACATAGCATCTTGACCTTGCTTCAAGGTCAAGGTCGCAGGGACCATAAATGTTGCCTAAAAAACAGCTATTTTTCACATTTTCTCTGAAGTTTTTGAGATTCAATACCTCACCTATATATGATATATAGGGCAAAGTAAGCCCCATCTTTTGATACCAGTTTGGTTTACCTTGCTTCAAGGTCAAGGTCACAGGAGCTCTTCAAAGTTGGATTGTATACATATTTTGAAGTGACCTTGACCCTGAACTATGGAAGGTAACTGTTTCAAACTTAAAAATTATGTGGGGCACATGTTATGCTTTCATCATGAGACACATTTGGTCACATATGATCAAGGTCAAGGTCACTTTGACCCTTATGAAATGTGACCAAAATAAGGTAGTGAACCACTAAAAGTGACCATATCTCATGGTAGAAAGAGCCAATAAGCACCATTGTACTTCCTATGTCTTGAATTAACAGCTTTGTGTTGCATGACCTTGGATGACCTTGACCTTGGGTCAAGGTCACATGTATTTTGGTAGGAAAAATGTGTAAAGCATGTGAGTCGTATGGGCTTTGCCCTTCTTGTTCATTCCTATTTGCTAATGTGTCAAACTTTTTTTTGTACTGTGCACACTATTTGCTCATTTAATGCTGTGTTTATTTCACTCCCATGTGTCATATTTTCTGAGATTTCGGTCAATGTAGCCACTTTTTTTGTTTGGCCGCATTTAGCCTTTCCTTCGTAACTGTCTGTCTTCACCAAACTGTAGATTCTTGCATTACTAATGGCGAGCAGCTATGCAAGAAAACAAAGAAAGTGTATTCAAGCGCCGAGCCGGGTAAAAAGAAAATATCACTACATTGACCGAAATTTCAGAAAGCGTCACATGTTTGCTGCTGTGTAAATGGTTTGCAGTTCATTGCACATTGAACGCTCCTTTTCTTAGGTTTGATGTTTTATCACATTTTGTTGTTCTGTGTGTGCTAGCGCTTTTTTGGGGTAACTTTGTCGCAATTACTTCTAAATTTAATATGTTACTGTTGTCACTGCACAAGTCATGGCCAATCCACCACTGTGCCCTTTTTTATCTCTCCCAATAAATGTATGGCATTTTGTTCTGTAGGCGCTTGCCATTGCACATTGAACACGTTTTTGTTGTTGCTTATTCATAATTAACTCTGTAATTAATGAAGAAGAAAAAATCCCGTGCGGAGCACGGGTATTACTAGTAAATTATAATACATTACATAAAGCTCTAAATATGTAAAAATATCGGTTTCCTTGCCAGACAAGGAAACTCAAGGCATCCTGTCAGGGAGAGAGTGAGCTGAACTCATTTTGACCTGAGTTCAGGATGATGGTAGAGAGCATAGCAAATTTGAACAAACAGTCCCTGCTTTTGAATTTTTGAAGAAGCACAGGAAAAATGTTTTTTCTTTGTATTTATCTAGACTTTCTACATTTAGAGTTTTTATTCAATCTATCCCGCACCTCACATTTTAACAGTTTCCACAATTTGACTGAACTGATGTTTATTTTAACTTTAATTTGAACTATCATTTATTCGAGTCTAAAAAGTCTGAAAGAGTTACAATGTGTCCTTTTTGCTGATCAAAAACTGTTATTATATGTACCTGAAATTTCAGTAGTTGGGGATGTTTCTCAGGAAGTATTTGCTCATCTTGTAGAGCCTTCAAAGCAGGTCTCCATGACTGCATACCCTAGGTCCCTGGTCATACGACAGCAGCCAAGAGTGCTCATTGACAACATGGTGCAGCTGTGGAAGTAATACAACAATGGCTCTGGGTTATTGAGATCTCTCAAACAGTGAAATTTAGAATCCAGACACTAGTTTCATGTTTTTCCCCCTTGAACTGTTCAGAGAGAATGTGTGGCTGTGGTCTTGAGATTTACATCAAATAAAATTGAACAATGCTCTTGTCAATTGAGTATATTTGTGTGCATTTGTTGTTTCATTTATTAATAATAATAATTGTCTTGTCCTCTAACTGTAACCATTTGTTTCTCCGCAAAAACGCAATAATAAAGAAAGAGACAGTTATTTTCAAACCAATGGCAGCTTATGCAATCCCGGCCGATTTGCTTATACAAATAAATATTATATACACATGATCTTGATAGAAAACTAAACAAATTAAAAATATGACCACTCACCTGCACTCATTCTACGGCATGTATTTCTTAGAAACTAATTACATAGTCTAAATAACAAATGAAAACACAGGCACACACACACACACACACACTCTGACACACACACACACAATAAAACATCATTCACTCTTCCATTTCATTTGGTTCAGAGACAGCAATGTGCAAATTATAGATTTATTGACTTACACCGACTCCTCTACAGATGAAATTAAGAAACATCTGACTCCTGCATCACTGGTTGTCGTCCGCCAGTTGCCTTGATAGATGTAGAAGATTGCTGTTCTTGTGTCTTCGCATAGTAACTGGTAAATGAAAAAAAAGTATGTGTGAGTTTCTGAAAATATGCATCTGTGCACATACACATTACATAACATACCATACGCTATGTAAAGATGTAATTTTCTCCACATGATTTGCACAAAGAAACCATGAAGAGCGTATGACTACATTTTAGGCCCCCTGCTATTTTATTTAATAATAGTTGGGAGGTACAGAACTCCTTCAGTCAAAGCATGGAGCGCCTCCTGCCAACTTCTCAAAAGATTGTAACACCTTCCTGGCTGAATAGTTTGACAAATGTATACAAGTATTGAACTTTGAAGTAGGGAGTAATATATTCCTTTTTATATACAGCTTACCTCACTGGAAGAATATTGAAAAATAAGTACAGGAATGTGATCTATGAAATCTGAGAAAATCAGTTCATGAACAGGAGGGATTCTCTAAATGGGAATAAATTAACGAGGTTATGAAAACAAATTCTGAGTAAACAATGTCTTAAAATGGAAGGTCAAAGGAGTCTGAAAGTGGGGGGTCTTATAAAAGTGGGATCCACTGTATAAACACAAATGAATGATAAATATACAAAGGAACAATCACACCAACACACACCCATCCCCCTAAAAATAAAGCTTATTGTTGCGTACATTCTCCTGTTACTTCTCGAAGTTCTCCTCTTGTTATTTTTTGTTCTAATTTTCTAAAAGAGAACATGATGAATGTATTGAAAATCTGTCTGCATCCTCATGACTGTTCCCGTTTCACTTATGCCTCTTGGCTGCACACTGTCACAGAATCAGCTGTTCCGAGCACAAATCCTGCTCGGCAATGTTTACAAATGATGTCCACGTCATAGTTTATAAATAGCAACAGAAACAATGGTGGCGCTAGACAGTCTCAGACACCCGTGTACACAAAGCACAGCCATGTGTAAGTGATGTTAGACTCCCCTGGCGACAGGTTCTTGGCGTTACCCACCCCCCCCCCCCCCCCCCTAGCTCCTAACAGTATAGCGCGGACCCTAGCGTGTCACTGAAAACATAACAACTAGAATCAGCCGCCACAGCCACAAAAAAATACGTATGCATGCGCTCGCTTGATCAAGCATTCATTAGATCTACATCGATACAGTACTTTAGTGCTTCGACAAGCAATTAAGATGGAGGATGATGAGTTTGATTTGAAACTTTCGTTTGAGTTGTTTCTTGACAACAAATCGTACGTGGAATCTGAACGATTTACTGAGGAAGATCTTCGCAATGAACTGTGTATCGCGGTGAAGAAAATGACAGTTCTGAGTTCAAGTGACGGAATTTACGAAAGTGCACATGGATACGGCAAACAGTGGCTGGTCCATTTTCGTGAAATGGCAGGACCAGCAAGCATTACTGATTAAAAATGTAATGAGGCTTCGGCCAGGAAAAAGTATAGATCTACACAACAAGAACTTGGATTGTCGTACTTACAAATCTAGCAGGATTTCTGCGAGCGCTTCATCGGCGCCGGCGGATTCTGCCCCAACGGTTACACTTACACTTTTACAGCCTCCTGTATCCATCGTTCCCATTGATATCCTATGAATATGGTTCGCTTGTTGCGTTCTGCTGTAGTTTGTCGTCTGCCTCGCTTCCGTTCAGGTTCTGTCATTGGTTTCCTTTTCATTCTGGACTCAATTTCGTTGAGAAATGAACTAGCTCTTTGCGATACGTCCGGTTCGTCCGCCATTTTTTGCCAGTTGTCATGACAGCAGCCGTCTCGGCGAGCACAGGCGACGAAAACCAGTCTTGACGGCCAATTTTAATCTTCAAATGGTGGAGAGCTCGGTCGCGACCAAATGCCAATTTACTCATTTTGATTTAATTATTTAGCATACTTCTGGTACTTTATTGAGCAAACCGAGCCAGGTGTGTCTTAATTAAGGTACACTAGATTCCCCAAACTCTTCAAATCGGCCCAATTCGGCAGAAAACTCTCCAAGATGGCGGCGTGGACACCCTATCTTTAAGCCTAGCGCAGAACCGCGCGAGGTGACATGCGACTCATTTCGTGGTGGAGGGTCACATTTAAAAAAAAAACTTGTGTAAATCTTGTATCACACAGCAAGCCATGTAGTATTATCTATGTCTCCGCTGGCACATTATTCACCTGTGGGTCCAAAGACGCTGGTGACAGGCCTGTCAGGAGGAGAACCGCAGTGATGCCAAATTCTCGGGGCCCGGCCCAGACAATTCTCCTCGTTCACTGTGCCGTTCTCAGCCTGTTCAGAGAACCCGTCGTGTGTAATACGACCCGCCTCGGCCTTTTGGCACCCTAACAGGGCATGGTAACATCCGCTCGCTGCAAACGTCATGGCTCCTGTGGCAGAAGAATAACGATACAAATGGCAATGCAGTATAGAGACAAAATGTCCCTCTTTCTCTTTGCTGTGCTGCCCACAGGCCCCCTCCGCGCGGTGGTGCTCCTAGACACCTCGTAGGTAGGGTGAATGACAATGACCAAGACATTGACAATTCTTTATTTAATGGGGTTAATTGTGTGACAGGGGAGGCTACCGCTCCTTTCACAGCAGACTCTGCACCCGAGTTGTTGGCCTTTAAGTCAACACCCGTGGTTTGTGGAAATCTGTTTGTGATGGGGTCTGGTAGTTTCCGATTGTCTGTATGTTCATGGAAACCTTCGGGTTTGCATAACAGTTTTTATAGGGCTAAGAAATTAGCCCTAATATTTTCAAACCTGTTTGATTGCACTTCGCTTCCCGAGGTGATCGTAGTGTTTCGGTACTCGGTTACAATAGAATAAGCATGATAACATCCTACCGCTGCAAATAACAATTCTTTATTCAACGAGGGTAATAGAGTAAGCAGTGATCTGCTTTTTACTTCTGGCCCTCACCCTAAAGAGGGACTAATTAATTTTTTTTTTAAACCACGAAGAACATGACACCCAGAGTTGGGAACAACATTATTAGAAGGTATACCCTTGACAACGTGTACATCGAAATAGAACGCTGTCATAATTCGCCAAGGCCACCTTCAAAAAGTACGAACACGAATGCACACAATATAAATACCGAATTATTCAGAGAATTAGGGTGTTTTTCTTTTGAACGGCCTTTTCTATTTTGTTTCTCTTTCCTGTGCTTTGGCTATGATTTGTTTTTACGTCGATGGCATAGTAAATTATGTTGTAGTTCTTTTATTCCACACTATTGGTTCGCATGACCCTCTATGTTCAAAAGAACAGCTTGTTGTGTGATCACAGGTTCAAGTTGTATTATATGTCACCCTATAGTCCCTCGATATGTTTTTGTTAATAGGCATTGTAACTGTCTGTTTCCATGTCTACCATACCTGTAGGCCCGTAGACAGCAGTAGCTTTAGTACTTCCCGTTGCTCCGCACCATGTCCACTGCTGTGCTGCACGTGCCAAGCATCCTTCCTCTGTCCCGTTCTGTGTGCCCAGGTCGTCCTTGTGAGTTCCGTCAGCTTGGGGGTGGTCCTTGCAATGCTCGGTGATCACCCAGCACCCTGAGTACAGCAACAATGAACAGGGTTTTGCTTGCCATTATACCATTTGTGACCCTCCACCACGGAATGAGTCACATGTCACCTTTGCATGATATTCATATTTTTACATTTTTCTAAAGAGTTTGTTGTGCTCTATCCAGTGATGAAAACCGTTTCAGAAAAGAGCGAAAACTGTTTGAGTGATAAGCCTGTGACTAAGGTGACCCTCACACTGTTACCAGACACTCCCCGGACTTATATTAAGCCTAGCGCAGAACCGCGCGAGGTTACATGCGACTCATTTCGTGGTGGAGGGTCACATTTTAGTGATTTCCCAGCATACTGAGTACAACAGACATTTAATTTCCTATTCTTTATTATCCTTTTGATTGGAAATTCTCAGGTGCCAGGAGCTTGGTTCCGCCAAACTCCCACTCACTCTATTGGCACTTGTCGTTTGAATTTAGAGCGCTTACTTCCCTCTGTTTTTCAGATCTAAAAATAACGCTCTGTCTCATTTGGACAAGATTCTCACCTGTCTTAGGGATGTGGGGGTACAGGTGGTTGGGGGCGGTACCGTCAGGCAGGTAGGACACACCCGGGGTGGATGTCGCGGGGGCTACGGTTGAGTAGTCACAGGGAGGAGGCGAAGATGACGTTAGCTTGATAGGACTGTGCTTGTGGACTGAAAAGGTAATAACAGGCATGAGTAGCATGCATCGCAATGGCAAATTAGGTCGCCGTTGATAACTTATCAATACATAAAGCAACAAAGAATATTCTTAGCATGATCAGATGAAAGAAGAACAACAACTAAAATAACATTAAACACAACAACAACAACAACAACAACAATAACAACAACAACAACAACAACACGAAGATATGCTATAAAGGCAACGAAATCTCAACAAACAACTCCTTCCCTGTTTAATAGAAAGAAAAAACTATTAAACAATCATTAATTTCTGGTTTGTATATCATTGTGTCACACACACACACACACACACACACACACACACACACACACACATGACGTCATGAGTTTGTGAGTTCATCATGAATTGAACCGTTCCGACAAAAAAATGAAATATCACAGGAACTATGGCACGTCTTAAATATTCAAACAGGAAAAAAGGTGTGGAAAAGAAGTTTTATGCGGTAAGTAAAGGCAGGGTTGTTGGTATATTTGACAATTGGAATGAAACAGCAAAATCGGTCAACTCATTTCCAAAGGCCGTGCACAAGAGCTACAAGACCCTAACGGAAGCCGAAAATGCCATGCGTCTGGCAGGAATACCGAAGCCAACCATCTATAAAGGTGATGATCAGCAAGATGAGAACACCACCAACAACAACAACAACAACAGTATACAAGTGAGTGATGAAGAAACTCTGGTGAAAGCGAGATATCAGGATCAGAGCGAAGAAGAGAACGGCGGTGACCCTGGCAACCATCATAGCTACCATGGAACAGATGACAAAGATTCGAAAGAAACACGCTCAGAACATCTACGAAGCCTCACATGTGCAGATTGCAAAAGGAAAATCCCTTGGAAATCAACAAAACTGCCTGTGTATCAAATATGCCTTTTTTCACGAAAACAAAGACGATACACATGTGAGAGATGTGCAGTTGAGACACTCGATGAGAAGATCATAGAAGATGTCTCAAAAGTCATAAGTACCGAATCTCAGCAAACAACAACATCAGTGGAAGCGGCTGCCACGAATGAAGGCCTTCAGGGTACTTTAGATCATTTGATGATTGAAATGTCACAAACAAAAAGGCTTGTACAAAACCTGGAGAATGCGATGCTCAATGTAGTCGAAACGCTTGAGAACAACGACAGAAACCACAATGAAGAATTTCAAGAACTGTCAGACAACATAAAACGTATTGAAACACAGAAAGAGAGCATGAGAAACAACAAAAGTAGCTTCGAACAATCATTTGCCGACATAGTCAAAAACTCCCCGAAACCGGATCCAAACAAAGACAGACCGTCTGCTTCTAAAGACATGCTTGCCACGCCACGCGTGAAAAATGGAAAGGGAAAATGTGACGTCAAACATCTGCCGAAAAACGCGTCACAGAAGAAAGCGGAAATGACGCATTGTAGTACCCCAAAACCAAAACCTTCGGAGAAAGTCTTGGTCAACAGTACCAAAGCACAGGAGAATGACATCACATTTCAAGACTCGATGTCTTCCGAGTCTCTGACAAGTTTGTCGTCCAATTCAAGCGACGGCGTGGAAATTGAAAAACATGTCGAGGACGAACATCCAATTGTGTATATCTTACACGACAGCATCCTCAACGACGTTGACCCCGAAAGAGTAGGTGTAAAGTATGGACTGAATGTCACAAAAAGAAAAACAAACACAGTTGAAACAGCATACAAAACCATCTCAAATACACACAAAACACCAGATGGCATCCTACTACATTTCGGACTGAACGATATCAAAACAGAGAACGCTCAAACAGTAGCTGTCAAAATGAAGAAGTGTGTGTCAAAGATAAAAGCAAAATTCCCCAAAACAAAAGTCGTCATCAGCAAGGTCCTCCAAACAAAAGACGACACGCTGAACTCGAAAAAGGAGGTTTTCAATGCCATCTGCTTCGACGAGTTGAGAGATGTAAAAGATGTCTCATTCATTGACCACGAGTTCATCGCATTGAAACACAGAGATGGGATACATCCGAATCAGAGAGGAGCAGCCACACTGGCACACAACATCGGACAACATCTCGAAACCCTCTTCTGGACAAAACAAAAAGACAAAACGAACTCAAGAAAATCAGCTAGACGTCCACCCAGAGGACCATTCAACGGATCCGACAGAAGACCTCTAGGAAGACCCGTCAGTGAACATCCCAGAGAACTATTCCACGCATCGCCAAGAGGACCCTTCAAAGGAACTTTCCGTGAATTTCCCCCCAGAGGGCCCTTCAATCAACCACCTAGGGGACCTCTCAAAGGATCCCCCAGCAGACCTCCAAAAGGACAAGGACCCTTCAGAGGTCCGCCCAGAGGACCATTCGTTCCCTTCAGAAGACCCTTCAACGGACCTCCCAGACCACCCAGAGGTCTCTTCAGTCCACCTCCAAGAGGACCTTTCTTTGGACCTCATGAAGGACCTACCAGAGGACACCCCGGAAGACCCTTTGCTCCATTCTATGACGAAAATTTCGTCAATTTCAGATACCAGTGATCATGTGCCATAGTTCTTTGATATTTCATTGAATACGTGTATTAACATTAATAACAGAACTCTTAAAACATCATTAAAGATTGTTTATTCATTTTTATGTTTGAAAATCGAATTTCTTCTATAAACATATTGTCCTGGAACCTTAAAGGATTTAAACAAAAGATCGATGGAGACACAATAAACAAACTTAAAGACCAAGAAGTGATAGATTTTTTAGACAAATATGACATTGTTTTACTGGAGGAAACTCATATGGATAAAAAAGACGAAGAGGACATTTTTCTTCCTGGTTTTTCAAAACCACATAACTTTCCACGTCCAAAAAGGAAACAAGCAATCAGCTCATCAGGAGGAATAAGTCTATTCATCAAGGAAAATTTAGGACTCAAAACAAAACTTTTACCAAGAAGCTCAAGTGACATTGTCTGGATGCAAATATGCACACAAAGTAACAAACAATCAGAACCAGATATATTCCTTGGATGTGTATATATACCCCCCGAACACTCTTCTTTTGGAAAAGATTTTACTGACAAACTTTGGGATAACCTAGAAACTGATTTAGAAGAACTATCTGCTCAAGGATCAATTCTCCTCATGGGAGATTTTAATGCAAGGACGGGAGAACTAATAGATTACGTTGAATTTGATGATGATAATTTAAGATATTCTTTACCTTCTAATTATGTAACTGACAGTCTACACCGTAGATTGTCCATGGACAAAACGGTGCATAAATATGGTAGAAAACTGGTTAATATTTCTCTTAACAATAATTTGTTCATTTTAAACGGAAGATCACTTGGAGATATCTATGGAAAATTTACTTGTTATACACCTCAAGGACCCAGCGTAGTCGATTATTTTCTGTGCTCTCAAGAATTATTCAAAGATGTTATGCATATGAAAGTCAAGGACTTGCAAATATTTTCAGACCATTGTCCACTAGAATTAAAAATCCGGCTTCCATACTCATATAGAAACCCAAAAGAAAATTTCAAATCAAAAGATTTTCGGAAAAAAAACAATGAGAAAGAAAATATTGAAGAATTATATTTGTGGAATGATAATTCAAATGACAAACTACAACATACACTAAATCTCCCAAATTTTAAAGACAAACTATCTGAAATTTTGAAACGAGCACAACACATGAAACAAGACCAGTTTACAGCAAACAGCACTGGCATTAACCACTTAACTGACGAGTTAACATTGTTTTTTCAAGAAATTGCACAACAAAGTTTATGTAAGAAAATAAGAAAACAAAATAAAACCAGAAGAAAGAAAAACAATAAAAAATGGTTTGACAAGGAATGTTATTTACAAAGAAAAGAGTTGAAATCATTGTTAAATGCGCTAAACAGACATCCTTTTAATAAAACTTTATGTCAAAAATATTACTCAATGAGGAAAAAGTATAACTCAACAATAAAGAAAGCCAAAGGAATTTTTAAAAACAATTTGGTATCTAAATCAAATGACGAATTTAATAAAGACCCAAGTACAATGTGGAAAACGTTAAAAGAATTAAAATCAATGGGCGAACCTATCAAATCAAATAACCATAATATAAACCCATTGAAATGGATCAACCATTTGGAAAAGTTGATAGGTATGGAAACTAAAGTTACAGAAGAGAGAAAACAGATTATCTCAAATGAAAAACAACAAATACAAAAATCAGAGTATAATTCGTATCTAGATCGACCTATCACAAAAAAAGAAATTATGAAAGAATGTAGATCTTTAAAAAACAAAAAGTCACCAGGAAATGATAATATTACAAATGAAATTATAAAAGCAAGTATTGGTAGCACCATAGAAATAATAACAACTTTATTTAATCTAATTCTAGATACAGGACATTATCCAGTTGAATGGAAAAATGGTTTAAGTATTGCTATATATAAAAATGGCGATCCATTGAACCCGGGTAACTATAGAGGAATAACACTGACTAGTAACTTAGGAAAATTATTTTGTAAAATTATCAATTCAAGAATAACGAATTATTTAGAAGATAATGAATTATTGATCAAAGAACAAGCAGGATTCAGAAAAGGGTTAAGAACAGATGATCAGATTTTTATACTTAAAAAAATAGTTGATGACATCATAAAAACAAAAAATGGGAGATTATATGCTTGTTTTGTAGATTTTCAAAAGGCATTTGATAATGTGTGGCACGATGCCCTACTACTCAAATTAAATAAAATTGGCATAAAAGGTCGATGCTTCAATGTAATAAAAAACATGTATACAAACTCAACAATTTGTACAAAAATGAAAAATGGACTATCACCAAGTATAACAGTAAAAAAAGGAGTTCAACAGGGCAACACATTAAGCCCCACTCTCTTTAATATTTTTATAAATGACATTACTGAAAATCTTCCTGATTTTGATTCCCCACCCATAGGAAAACAATCAAAAAATAAAATATCGTGTCTTCTATACGCTGATGATCTCGTATTATTGTCCAAAACAAAAGGAGGATTGCAAACTAAACTAGATCATCTAAATAATTATTGTGAAAAATGGGGTTTAAAAATTAATACAGACAAAACCAAAGTATTAGTTTTTTGTCGCACAAACACAAACGTAAAGACCCTGTTTAAATGTGGATTGACTTTCATTACAATTGCAGATCAGTATAAATATTTAGGAATAGTATTTAATCAAAATGGTTCTTTACAAAAAGCTCAAGAACATCAATGTAAACAAGCCAATAAAGCAAGCCATTTGCTTAGGAGAATGTTTAGAAAAGAAAATATTCAAATTGATACTGCTTTTCATTTATTTGATTCTTTAGTGAATCCAATCTTGACATATGGATCAAGTATTTGGTTCCCATACAATTATTCCAACAAATCAATCGATAACATCGAGAAGTTTTTTGAATCATGTTTTTCAAGAAATTCTACGATTGAAGACATCCATATAAAATTTTGTCGTTGTCTGCTAGGTGTACACAGAAAAACCATGTGTATACCAGTGCTGGCAGAATTAGGTAGATTCCCATTAGCACTAAGAATGTTAACACAAACCATTTCCTATTGGACTCATATTTTACAATCTAAACGAGATTCATTGGTTCATCAAGTATATGATGACATGTTTAATAACCCTAAAGAAGATTCTTGGCTCACATTCATTAAAAGTTCACTTTCAAGACTTGGCTTTAATCATGTTTGGCAAAATCAATCTACTTTTGATACGAGAAAGTTACAATTTGCCATACAAATGAAATTACAAAGTGAATACATACGTTTTTGGAATAAAGCTAAATCAAAAGGAAGTGCAAGATTAAGATTCTATTCAAATATATGTGATACATATGAAATTCAGTCATATCTGACAATGATAGAAAATCGAAATCACAGGACAGCTTTAAGTCGATTAAGAACCAGTAGTCACAATCTAAAAATAGAAACTGGAAGACATCATAACATCCAAAGAGAAAATCGTTTGTGTATGATATGTAACATTGTTGAAGATGAATATCATCTTCTGGATGAATGCGTAAAATTCCATGAAAGTAGAGAAAAGTTTAAAAAAAGACGTGACTAATATTGATGTAGATTATCTTAATTATAAACCAAGTGAAATATTTATGGACAAAGATGTTCAAATATGTCTCGGAAGGTTTGTCGCAGAATGCTTTAGAATTCATAGCAATGTGTCAATAACCTTTTTGGTTTGAGGACAATAAACATTTGTTCTTGTTCTTGTTCTTTTTTTGTTCACACACACACACACACACACACACACATATATATACATACTCACACACACACACATACACACACACACACACACACACACACACACACACACACACACACATACATACACACACACATACACACACACACACATACACACACACACACACATACATACACACACACACACCACACACACACACACGCACACACACACACACACACACACACACACATACACACACACACACACACACACACACACACACCAACCTCTCAAGTAGTGAGGCCCTGTAACAACAGTGGGACCCACTTCATCCACTGTCACAGGTTGAGGGAAGTGCGTCGTACCGGCCCACTGCGCAGTCTCACAGCGCAGCCGGAAGTCAGCAGTGTGAGGTGACAAAAGGTCCGACTCTTTGATAATCTGGCAATTTTAATAAATTTGTAAGAGTTTAAAACGCGATGGCATGCACTTTGAAGTAATCTCTTTCACTCATTTACTAAATAACTCACTCACTCACTCACTCACTCGCTTACTCACTCGCTTACTCACTCGCTTACTCAATCAATACATCAATCAATCAACCAATCACGCAATCAATTAATCAACCAATCACGGTCTCAATCATACTCCCCGATTGGATTATTCACTCACTCAGTCACTCAGTCACTCACGTACTCACTCACTCATTCACTCACTCAATAAATGAATGAATGAATGAATGAATGAATCAATCAATGAATCAATCAATCAATCAATCAATCAATCAATCAATCAATCAATCAATCAATTACAGTCTCAATCAAACTCACCGATTGCGATTGGATCTCTCTCCAGAAAACAAGACAGCAAGAAACACGTACCATGGCATCCAAACAAAAGTAAAACGATACAGAGTACAGACAAACAGATTAGTCATGGTTGTGGTGCCAATGTTGGTGATGATAACCACTGTCGTCATGGTGACGGACATACCCGGTGGTTGTCGTGAACGTTGAAGTAGTCAGACCGCCTCAATCCATGGCCGGTGTAGTGAACGCTGTCCACGCCATGCTTGTTGTAGATCACGTTGTTGTAGATTTGATTGCCTGGGGAAAAAGCAGTGTGAAAACCTGGGCGGATCGAGGTGCACGAACCGACAGTAGGTGCCACCCAAACGGGAGATAACAAACTGCGTGGTCCGATTCGTTGAATTCACAACGAATCTTAATTTTAACCAATCCAAAACCGCGGCTGGCTCCCGACCGGTTGGTAACTTTCTCGTGCACTTCAGCCCCGGGCAATGTTGTGGTGGTGAGCGTGATCGTTTAGGCAAACTGTGGTGGGTCTTTTATATGAACAAAACGACGGGCGCAATAGCCTAGTGGTAAAGCGCCGGCATCCCACGCGGAAGGTCGCGGGTTCGAATCCCGGCCGCGCCTGACGGGTTAAGGTTGGACATTTTTCCGATCTCAACTTATGTGCAGACTTGGTAGTGCCTTATCCCCCTTCGTGTGTACACGCAAGCACAAGACCGTGCGCGCGGAAAAGATCTTGTAATCCATGTCAGAGTTCGGTAGGATATATAGAAACACGAACATATCCAGCACGCTTCCTCTGAAAACGGCGTATGGCTGCCTAAATTGCGGGGTAAGAACGGTCATACACGTACAAATCCACTCGTGCGAAAACACGAGTGTACGGGGCTTTTAGCAGAACGCAGAAGAAGAAGAAGAATATGAACAAATCGCATTACATTTTTGTTCCTCAGCACTTTTGATACATATTCTTTACTGACATTTTCTTTTCGGCACATTTCATTCTTCTTCTTCTTCTTCTGCGTTCGTGGGCTGAAACTCCCACGTACACTCGTGGTTTTTTTGCACGAGTGGAATTTTACGTGCATGACCGTTTTTTACCCCGCTATTTAGGCAGCCATACGCCGTTTTCGGAGGAAGCATGCTGGGTATTTTCGTGTTTCTATAACCCACCGAACTCTGACATGGATTACAGGATCTTTTTCGTGCGCGCTTGGTCTTGTGCTTGCGTGTACACACGGGGGTGTTCGGACACCAAGGAGAGTCTGCACACAAAGTTGACTCTGAGAAATAAATCTCTCGCCGAACATTTCATTCAATACATGATAAAACTCCTGTATGTTATTCACGTCCCTTGTATGTATGCATGTCCGTCCTTTTGTCTGTCTGTTTGTCTGTTTCTCCTCCTGCCTGTCTGTCTGTTTGTTTTTCGGTCTGTTTCACTCGCTGTCTGTTTGTTTCTATGTCTGTTTACGGATATCTGTGGTATTTTCTTAGGGTTAGGATTAGGGATAAGGTTAACTCTTTTTTTCTTCTGGCTGTCTGTTTGTCACTTCATCTCAATGTAAAAGCATGACCAAAAATTAGATAATATGCCGCACCTTTTAGTTCTTTAAACAACTATACATAAACCCAAAGTAATTACAGTTACATTCCTGATCAAGTCTGAGACGGAGAGAGAATTTGTGCTGACCTTTCGGCTCGTCGGGGAGGTCGTTCAGAATGTCGTACAGCTCCGGGTACCTCCGCTTCCAGACGTCATTGCGGTAAGGACTTGCCTGACACAGGTAGACCAGTTTACACAGGTAAAATAAACAAAACGGTAGGTAATATTTGAAAAGAAAAATTACAATGTAAATATAGGGATCGTTAATAGAAGTAGTATTCCATTTTGATATATGGATATTTCTGCTAAATCACACCAACAACAATATATTTATCAATAGTTTAAAATGGAAATGAATCGGTACTCATTTCGCAAAGAAATTAGATACACACACATACACACACACACACACACACACACACACACACACACACACACACACACACATACACACCCTCACACACACACACACATAACCCCCCCACACACACACACACTTACCCATGTCCTCCCCCCCACACACATACTCACACATACACACACACACACACACACACACACAAATCCCCACACCCACATACACGCACACACACTCCCCCCCTCCCACACTCACAACATACTTCCCACCCCGACTTTCATCCCGTAACCCCCCTCTCCCCTATCCCATGCACACGCATACACAAACACACATACACAGAAAACGTCACGAAGACCTCAAGTTCTCTACGAAGACGTCTGGCTTCTTTGTGTTCCAGACCACGAGCGTCCACCTGAACTGACCACTCTCTGGCGTTGTACATGACGTTGTACCGGATCACGTTGTCACGGCCACCGCCTATGTTGGCGTGGATGTCGTTCTGAAGGAGACAACCGACCAGTTTAAAAGGATGGTATGATATGCCCGTTTGAGTGGAGTTTCTGAGACACGATTTGCTCGAACACGCACCACAAGTATGGTAGTTAAGTAATTAAGTACATCAAAGGGAGTGAATGCACTAAAGGGCACTGCTTCTCTCCCGTGTTGGAAACAAAAAGTAGCCCAGAAGCGCCGAGTGGCGACAAGACGACTAGCGCCCTCTTTGGCGCGGTAGCCTAGTAACAAGCATTGTGTAAACAAGTAAAGGAAGTAACTCAGTGGAAGTAACCCAACCCAACCATCGAAAAGACTGCTCTTTCTTTCTTTTTCCCACGTTCCAACAACTTACCTTTCTTGATTTTTAATTCTAAGAAGAATAGTTTTGTGTGTGTGATAATAGTTGCTTGAATGGATTCTGGCAAATAGACGATGAAAACAACTCACATTGTAGAAGACGTTGTGCTCAATAACGACTGAAGAGTACTGGTCATCCAGCATGATGCCCCGCACGCCATTACCAGGCATCAGACGTCGCGTGTCATGCACGTGGTTGTAGCGAATCACATTGCCTCGCTGAAACATGGAGTGCATGGGATGTGATGCAACAGAAAGGAATGACTAGGGGCCGGTTTCATGTTGCACTTACAATCATTGTTGGTAGTGCAACAGTACGCACAACTACCCAAAGGGAGCAGGATTTTTAGAATGTAATTCATGGCCTCAAAACGTGTCACAAGTTCAATCGAATGCGTCATAATTGAAAATGTGACGTCAATCAGTCACCTGCAGTGAAAAGAGTGAAGTACAGGAATCCGACGAAATCGGATTTTATTAAATATTTTCAGTCGGCGGACTGTGCCTCTTCGCACGGGGAGTTGACAGATTACAGTGCTGCCTTCCCCCAGCACCGCGTTCGGACAACGGTAGTCGGGTAACAAAGCGCTGGTCCGACTGTCAGTGTGACCACTGCGAGTCCATGAAACCGGCTCCAGATTTCTTGAATGAGAAATTGGCCAAACAAATAAGAAAAACTTCCATGGATATGATCCTATAGAAGAATGTATGTGAACAGCATCAAGATAGATAGATAGATAGATAATTTATTGCCAAGTGTACAATACATGAATGAACATAAAAAATACACGAGGAAAGCAGCTTGCTGTGTGATAAAACAAAAATAAATAGCATTCATACATCACTGGCGCATAGCATCATACATACATGGGTAAGACAATTTGGTATCACAGTAACTAATACATACACTATACAGACGTGGTGAGAACTATGAAACTCTAAGAGCTATCGGAACCCCTAGGACCCCCCCCCCCCCCCCCCCCCCCCCCCCCTCTCCAACCCCTGTTCCCGCACTGGTAACATACATCCCTCCCCCCCCCCCCCCTCAATAAAAGTACGCAGAATAGGATAGGATCTCCCCCCCCCCCCCCACTATCAACTACTGTAAGAACTGAACATGTTCCATACTGATCAAATGTACCTCTAAAACAGCACATAAAAATCAACACCATCTGTCTAGTAGTTTGGCCTCGCCCCGCAAACACACACACGCACACTCTCTCTCTCTCTCAGTCTCTCACTGACACACTCTCTCTCTCTCTCTCTCTCTCTCTCTCTCTCTCTCTCTCTCTCTCTCTCTCTCTCTCTCTCTCTCTCTCTCTCTCTCTCTCTCTCTCTCTCTCTCTCTCGCATCGACAGCAACTGCTAGGCTAAAATGAATGTGTGTAAATGATTTTCGATCGCTATGTTCCAACCCTTAGCACTGTATTATGCACTTGTTCTTACTTGTTTGTGAGAGAGTATACATTGAATGGAAACTCTACTCCCCCCTTGTACAAACACAACAGTGTGGTTTACAATAAAATTTCTGAGTTCTGAGAGTTCTCTCTCTCTCTCTCTCTCTCTCTCTCTCTCTCTCTCTCTCTCTCTCTTAATCACATACACACACACACACACACACACACACACACACACGCACACGCACGCACACACACACACACACACACACACACACACAAACGCTCTCTCTCACACATACACACACACACACACACACACACACACACACACACACACACACACACCCACACATACACACAACCTGTCCTCGACTCCCATGTCAATCCCAAATCTGCCGTAACAGCATATGCACAATGTCTTCCTTACATAAGTCCAGTCTCGCAGTGTATGAATGGCGCCGCAGTCAGTGGCGTTCAGACACATGTGGTGGATATGGTTGTACTCTATCACGTGATCGTTGCCCTGGAAACGGAAAATTTATTTATGATATTTATATGTAGATCAGGAGTACTAAAACCCTTAGGTCATAGCTACGAGACCGCGTTATCTACAAACAGCAAATTCAAAATAAAGATCTATACCATTTTTTACGACAGAAGACCTCTTAACATTTTGATGTTTAGGGTACAGTTGTTCCGTTGACAACAGCTTCACTTACTATCTCTGATCTACACAAAGTTAAATGGGACATAAGAGTAGGACGCATATCGTACATTAAAAATATAAGACGTTTGGCAGACCAGCTTTTATTGTTGGTCCGAGGGGACCATAATCGTCTTTTGTTTAATCTGTCACGACCAAAACCGAAAGCCGCGGTTGATAAACATGTAACAAAAGGCGATATGCTCCCCGCGGACCAACTCAGTAAAATGCTGGTCTGACAACAAGCCAACAAACGTCGTTTTTGTCATCATTTTGGTAGTGCAACAGTACGCACAATAACCCAAAGGTACCCGGATTTTTGAGAATGTAATTCATGGCCTAAAAACGTGTCACAAGTTCAATCGATCGCGTCATAATTGAAAATGTGACGTCAAACGTAACTTCACGTCGCTTTTCTTCGAATCTAAAATTGCACAGAGCTGCCATCATATTTGCGAGGTCAGTCACCTTTTTAGCATGTAACCTTTCTTTTAAGTGTGTCAAGCCTTTCGTTGCGCAATGTGTGATTGTACAGCTTAGTTGCACAATGACCATGAGTCGTTGGGGTAATTTCCAACACTGATTGCACAGCTTAGTTGCACAATGACCATGAGTCGTTGGGGTAATTTCCAACACTGATTGCACAGCTCAGTTGCACAATGACCATGAGTCGTTGGGGTAATGTCCAACACTGATTGGGTCTTTGAGAGTGAACGCTTACAGCCTTACTGTCTTTTTCTAACAATTGTTGACGAATTTATTTCGCGAATTAAACCTGGTGGCTTTTAAGAGATACCGTGATGAAAATTGTTGTGTGACAGAGTAGTGTGCAATGCATGCTGTTTACAGATGACTCACCTCCCACCAGATGCCGGTGTACTGGCCGTGGTGCAGATGGTTGTGGGACACAGTTGTGTGCACGCCCTGCAGGAAGATGGCGTGGTTGGGGAAGGCGGCCAGACGGGCATGCTGCCAGATGTGGTTGTCACGGATCACGTTCTGGGAGGACACCAGCTGAGTCCGCTCTCCCCCTGCAAGGCAATTGAAGATTCCCTCTAAGTATTTCGCCCTTTGTTGTAAGCCATTACAAGAACGAGGACATTGTCAAACATAGGCTTTTTTACATGCGAGAAAGGCAGTCCCCATTCCACTTGGACTCATACAGAAAATCCATAACCTTGCCGCTGTCTCTTCTGATAACAAGTTTTTCTCATCAAGCTAACTTCTTGCAGTACCGGTGTGGTTTTTGGTTTGTGTTCAATACCGCACACAAAATACGGTTGTTTCCTTCTTCGTATTCATGGTACACATTGTGTTATGATAATGCGCTTCATGTCGTAATCACGATATCGTATGCATAGCATGTCAAAAGATTGAATAATGTTTCAAGATGTAATGTGTAACTGACATATTCCCGGCCCCATATAATGAGAGAGATTTTAAGTGATAAATAGTAAAGAATGATGGGTTAAAGCCTACTAGTCAAAAGCTCCCGAAAAGGCGAGTTACAGTTGTACGGATTGAATTTGGGAAATGTTTGGGTTTCAAGCAACCCCTGATGAGTGTATAGCACACTTAACAACAATGCAATCGTGAAGGATGTCCTTAATTAAGCCTCAAGTCGACTTCGCGAAGTCTGTTGTCGCGTCGTCGCGAAGTCGTCGCGAAGTCGTCGCGAAGTCAGATTGTTCCCTGAAAATTCAGTGGCAAAGCTTCGTGCAGCAAGCTTCGCTGAGGCTTAACATCAAACCGCAGTAGCACGTACCTCCCATGAAGACTCCCCCGTTGACATCATGGATGTCAGAGGACAGAACAGACACTGACCGGCAGTCCCCGTTGCAGTGGACAGCGTTCCCTCCTAAAATTAATTAGCAACTACATCTGCACATTTCTATTGTTTATTATCAATGAAGGATTGTTAGTTCTGAATGACTTTGTGCTCCTGTAAACATCCTCTGACGGTCTAAAATCAAGAATCAATAAAACATGAAAGGTGATTTATTGAGCCTTTAAATGTAAACAAAATATCACAGGCAAAATCAAGAATAAATAAAGCATTCAACGTACTTAATCATATCTGGTGCGTGTTTCGGGTGTTTTCATCCCATCTTATCTTTTGTGCAAGTTACGATAATTCAAATAAAAAAAATGCCTCTTGATACACATGTGTCGGTATATTAGTACTCAGGCTTGAAAAGCATTCGGATGTTTGTGTTAATGACCACAAAGACCATAGTGGTGGCCTCTGTGTGTGTGTGTGTGTGTGTGTGTGTGTGTGTGTGTGTGTGTGTGTGTGTGTGTGCGTGCGTGCGTGTGTGTGTGTACGTGTGTGTGTGTGTGTGTGTGTATGTGTGTGTGTGTGTGTGTGTGTGTGTGTGTGTGTGTGTGTGTGACGAGATGCCCTACCTGTGTTCTTTATTTCCAGGTTTTTGATGGTGACATTTGTGGCGTTGTTGAGCTCAAAGCCATGGTGACGACACGCTTCTAACGAGAAGTCCTCAAAGTGAACATTGTGTGCGGTGCTTTCAATGCTGAAAAAAACATCTCGTTAACATGTAACGCACACTTTCTGGTTACAAGTTGGAGTAGGTTTTGCTGTTATTACTGTTGCTGAATGTTGAATGGGAGAGATTGGTGCAGTGACCTACATTCGCATTTGGCGCTTTCGCTTTATTCTTTAAATTTAAAAAGGCAAACCACTGCATATTCTAATACCCTCGTTGAATAAAGAATTGTCATTGCCATTGGCATTGTCTTAGGCCGTACTAAAATAGCAACCCAGCACTCCAGGGGCAGACAACTCAGACCCTGTCCAACGCGGTCGTCATTCGGCTTTGAGGCACGTGTCACACGATACAATTCAGGACATCCCAGCAAGGAAAAGCCGTACAACCTTCACATTAATGTTGTTTAGTCGCGCGAATGACGTCTCCAACACTTGCTGCAAAACTCCGTCAGTTTTATCTTTGGTATCTCAAAAAATGTATGATCTGACCTATGCTCAAAGTGTGTGGTCAATCTTTTCCCAACAGTCAATTTGCTGTCCTCTTCACAGAGCCACCCCAATATTTCTAACAGCAAGCCTGATGTCTTCTAAAACACGCCAATCATCTTTGTCTCCCAAAATCAAACTTGTAACATTGGTCACAGACAAAACAAATAGTGCCTTTCTTGCACTCCTGCTAACGTGACAACAGCAGAATTAAAACTAGCCAAATGAAAACAATCAGAAACTTTCTGGAATCGAAATGAACTTGCTTGATCTTAAGAAGTCATACTCACGTGATGCACTCATTAATCATGGAAGCGTACACAACATCTGATGACGTCAGCGTTTGGTGCGGTGTGTTGGGCCACAGGTACAGCTTATTGTTCTTTCGGTCAATGTAGTATTCACCCTGTGAACATGAAAACAAACGATGAAAGTCACAATGAATATACCGATAGATCTTTTGCATTACGGGCTAAGCTCTAAGAAAAAAGGTTATAGAAATACAAATGTTCCAGTTTTCATAAATTGTGTACCCACAAAATCAATATTTGTCGCTGTATCACTTTAACTTTTTATTATACCCCCGGTATAGGGGTGTGTATAGGATTCGGTCGATGTGTTTGTTTGTTTGTGTGTTTGTGTTCGCATATAGATCTCAAGAATAAACGGACCGATCGTCACCAAACTTGGTGAACAGGTTCTATACATTCCTGAGACGGTCCTTACAAAAATTGGGACCAGTCAAACACACGGTTAGGGAGTTATTGGTGGATTAAGATTCTACAAGGACTTATAGAGGGACATATTAATGGTCAAAGGGAAATAACCTTCTCAGTTGGTGGCAGTGAGAATGGTAAGGACGGGGGTGTTTTTCCTACCTCGGAGGAATTTCTTGTTCTACATGTAGAGCTTAGCCTGTGATACAAAAGATTCATCAGTATGTCTAAAACATTTCTGTAAAAGGTTCAAATTATTCTTATGAATAGTTGTGAAATTATCTTGTCATCCGTGAACTAACATGTTTCGATTCATTGATTTGCTTATTTTTTTATTTAATGATTGTCACTAAGTCAATCTAAAAGCAACACCTTATGGATCATATACACTACTGTTATTCTACATTCATTGAAGAAAATGCACACCAAATATTAACACAAACAGTGTGTCTTTTTCATGAATATTGTGGTCAAATGACTTGAAGAAAAAAACCACTGTATTTAAAGGTAGCTCCTACCTATTGGTGGGCAAAGTCGACTGCGCGAAGCTTTGGTTATGAATGTTCGGAAAAAGTTTGGGTGAAGTCAAATTCGTGCTCACCTTCATACTTTGTAAGACGAATTCATTAAATTATGTCACTGCTCATTCCCATAAAAGCATAAGATTGTCAACGCGAATTCGGCCATTATTGTCATATTTCACTCATTTGGATGTGTAAGACTAATTCACGTTATTTTTTTGAGCGAAGCAGCATTAAGTTGTGTAAATTAGGTCACTCACCGGCTGGTCAAGCTCGCACAGCATGTTGATGACCCTGAAGTAGCCCCCTTGCTGCAGTCCCGTTGTCTTTAATGGGTCGGACGGGTCATAGTGACCTAGGAGTATACACCACCAGTGTTGTGGGTCAGAGCCTTAACCACACACGCATAGCCACATGAAGGTTAGCACCTTCCAGGTACGTCTACTTCTTATTTGAACATTTGCGATTCTAAAGTTACATGACTAAGAGATTTATTTATTTGAATGGGTTAAAAACACAAGATAAACAGCTTTTAACGTCACCACCATTCTCCCATGTATGCAACTGCTGTCCAATGCAAAATATATTTCTCAATCGCACATACAAACCCACTCACCCATGCACGTCCTCCCTCCCAAGCTACCCTCCGTCCTCCCAGTCAAGCCCCCAATATTATAATCATAATAACCACCGAACATTCATCTCTAGGAGACCAATGCTAGTTACAGTACACAGAGGTCACAGAGCTAAATGTTGCATTGCCATCACGAGAACCTGGGGCTACATCTGCAACGCGACGATGTTGGTCCTTAACAACCTGCCGACTGCCAGCCATGTTGGGTTCATCTTGATGTGTGATGGTGTGGGTATTTTGTTTGCTCTGTCTATTGACGTCATGGGAAAATCACATGGAAAGATCTCGACAGCATTCCCAAGAACATTCATAAACATATCATGACAATAACACTCTACCGACTACCAACCCTGTGGGGCGATCTCGATGTGTGATCGTGTGGGTGTGGGTATGTAGCTTTCTCTGTCATCTGACATCATGGGAAAATCTCATGGAAAGATCTAGACAGCATTCCCAAGAACATTCATAAACATATCATGACAATAACAACCTACCGACTACCAGCCCTTTGGGGCGATCTCGATGTGTGATCGTGTGGGTGTGGGTATTTAGCTTTCTCTGTCATTTGACGTCATGGGAAAACCCCATGTT
>NC_090253.1:7313469-7325969 GCF_037325665.1 Littorina saxatilis
GTCAAGTAGCTGTCGGACTCACAGAATGAAACTGAACGCAATGCAACGCAGCAAGACCGTATACTCGCAGCATCGTCAGTCCACCGCTCACGGCAAAGGCAGTGAAATTGACAAGAAGAGCGGGGTAGTACGTTGCGCTGAGAACGATAGCACGCTTTTTATATTTAGTCAAGTTTTGACTAAATATTTTAACATCGAGGGGGAATCGAAACGAGGGTCGTGGTGTATGTGCGTGTGTGCGTGCGTGTGTGTGTGTGTGTGTGTAGAGCGATTCAGACTAAACTACTGGACCGATCTTTATGAAATTTGACATGAGAGTTCCTGGGTATGAAATCCCCGAACGTTTTTTTTCATTTTTTTGATAAATGTCTTTGATGACGTCATATCCGGCTTTTCGTGAAAGTTGAGGCGGCACTGTCACGCCCTCATTTTTCAACCAAATTGGTTGACATTTTGGTCAAGTAATCTTCGACGAAGCCCGGGGTTCGGTATTGCATTTCAGCTTGGTGGCTTAAAAATTAATTAATGACTTTGGTCATTAAAAATCGGAAAATTTAAAAAAAAAATAAAAATTTATAAAACGATCCAAATTTACGTTCATCTTATTTTCCATCATTTGCTGATTCCAAAAACATATAAATATGTTATATTCGGATTAAAAACAAGCTCTGAAAATTAAATATATAAAAATTATTATCAAAATTAAATTGTCCAAATCAATTTAAAAACACTTTCATCTTATTCCTTGTCGGTTCCTGATTCCAAAAACATATAGATATGATATGTTTGGATTAAAAACACGCTCAGAAAGTTAAAACAAAGAGAGGTACAGAAAAGCGTGCTATCCTTCTTAGCGCAACTACTACCCCGCTCTTCTTGTCAATTTCACTGCCTTTGCCATGAGCGGTGGACTGACGATGCTACGAGTATACGGTCTTGCTGAAAAATGGCATTGCGTTCACTTTCATTCTGTGAGTTCGACAGCTACTTGACTAAATATTGTATTTTCGCCTTACGCGACTTGTCTGTACCTCTCTTCGTTTTAACTTTCTGAGCGTGTTTTTAATCCAAACATATCATATCTATACGTTTTTGGAATCAGGAACCGACAAGGAATAAGATAAAAGTGTTTTTAAATTGATTTCGACAATTTAATTTTGATAATAATTTTTATATATTTAATTTTCAGAGCTTGTTTTTAATCCAAATATAACATATTTATATGTTTTTGGAATCAGCAAATGATGGAAAATAAGATGAACGTAAATTTGGATCGTTTTATGAAAGAAATAATTTGTTTACAATTTTCAGATTTTTAATGACCAAAGTCATTAATTAATTTTTAAGCCACCACGCTGAAATGCAATACCGAAGTCCGGGCTTTGTCGAACAATACTTGACCAACATTTCAATCAATTTGGTTGAAAAATGAGGGCGTGACAGTGCCGCCTCAACTTTCACGAAAAGCCGGATATGACGTCATCAAAGACATTTATCAAAAAAATGAAAAAAACGTATGGGGATATCATACCCAGGAACTTTCATGTCAAATTTCATAAAGATCGGTCCAGTAGTTTGGTCTGAATCGCTCTACACACACGCACACACACACACACACACACACACACACACATACACCACGACCCTCGTCTCGATTCCCCCTAGGCCCTCGATGTTAAAACATTTAGTCATAACTTGACTAAATGTAAAAAGACAACAACAACAACAACAAAAACAAACAAAAACATGCGGTTATCCAAATAACTACGTATATCCTTCAATTTTATACCCCTTTACTTAGACAAAGAAGGCAAAAGTATGTTTGTTTTCAGTGAATGTGTACTACTGATAAGTAATCTCACCATACTTGCAGGTCACTAGTCATAGAACATACAAGCGATTTTGACACAAATATCATTATCTGGCAACACTGGTCGTTGCTTTTGGTACGCCAGTGTCTAGGTCTCTATGGACGCTAAATTACCTCGTTATCAAGTCAGATCAGCAACCCTTATCCTTGCTCCACTGAAGTATAGTTAATCTCTGTCCTTGGTCTTGAAACAAATATGCTACGAGGAGATAGCTCAGTCGGTAGCGGCGCTGGCTTGAAACCAGTTGTCGCTATTGGCGTGGGGTCGAACCCAACATTCGGCGAGCGATTTCAATTGAATTTTTAACACTTTATTTCCCATTTACTTCATTTGTGTAGCCCTTGGTGTCCGAACATCCCCGTGTACACGCACGCGCACAATACAGATCCAAAGTTCAGAGCGAAATTCACAGGGTTTAGAATCATAAATACACGAGTGCAGGAAAAAGAAAAAGAAAATGGGTAGCGCCGTACTGTCTGGCAGCTCTCTTTCCCAAATGAGAAAGAAACCGGAATTTCCGTGAGGGCAACCTCACAGGACTATATGAAATTGTATCTTTGTCCTTATACTATGTGTTCTCGTGTCCTGTACGCACTAGCAACAAAGCAAAAAAACAAAATGAGTGGAGGGGGGCGGGGGAGAGGGGGTGAAGCATAAACCTTAAAAGAGCGGGTCCCGGGACTCACCAAAAACAAAGACAAAAAGATTAGAAAGTAGAGTAACAGAAGAAGGTGGAGATGGGGAGAGAGATGAAACAAAAGGAGATTGAAAGAGAGATAGAGAAGTTAATAGTACAGGCGATATAGAGAGGGGGGAAAACTTGAAAGGTCAAGAGAAGAAAACAAGTCGCGTAAGGCGAAAATACAATATTTAGTCAAGTAGCTGTCGAACTCACAGAATGAAACTGAACGCAATGCCATTTTTCAGCAAGACCGTATACTCGTAGCATCGTCAGTCCACCGCTCATGGCAAAGGCAGTGCCAGTGAAATTGACAAGAAGAGCGGGGTAGTAGTTGCGCTAAGAAGGATAGCACGCTTTTCTGTACCTCTCTTCGTTTTAACTTTCTGAGCGTGTTTTTAATCCAAACATATCATATCTATATGTTTTTGGAATCAGGAACCGACAAGGAATAAGATGAAAGTGTTTTTAAATTGATTTCGAAAAAATAATTTTGATAATAATTTTTATATATTTAATTTTCAGAGCTTGTTGTTAATCCGAATATAACCATATTTATATGTTTTTGGAATCAGAAAATGATGACGAATAAGATGAACGTAAATTTGGATCGTTTTATAAAAATTTTATTTTTTTTTACAATTTTCAGATTTTTAATGACCAAAGTCATTAATTAATTTTTAAGCCACCAAGCTGAAATGCAATACCGAAGTCCGGGCTTCGTCGAAGATTACTTGACCAAAATTTCAACCAATTTGGTTGAAAAATGAGAGCGTGACAGTGCCGCCTCAACTTTCACGAAAAGCCGGATATGACGTCATCAAAGACATTTATCAAAAAAAAGGAAAAAAACGTCTGGGGATATCATACCCAGGAACTCTCATGTCAAATTTCATAAAGATCGGTCCATTAGTTTAGTCTGAATCGCTCTACACACACACACACACACACACACACAGACACACAGACACACAGACACACGCACATACACCACGACCCTCGTTTCGATTCCCCCTCGATGTTAAAATATTTAGTCAAAACTTGACTAAATATAAAAACAGCACGGTGCGCAGACTCATAGCAATGAGCAAGAAAGGCTGCGAGCTGTTTACCCCATGATACTTTTTGTGTGACTTATTCGTATGCTACTAGTTTGTTTGGTTGTACATGTTTGACATGTTTTCCAAGTTCTTTCCTCTTCTAGTCTTATACTGCAAACTAAGATTTGTATTCTTCTTCGCCTTTTTAAAACAAAAATAGGATAACGTGACCCATTTTCCTAAAAAAAAGAAGAAAGAGGCCTTGTAATCATGCACTCACAGATTCAGTGCATGAGTGGTACGCACTTTAATAAAATATGAACAGCCTGTCTATTCTCATTCCGACAATAAAATATGATCAGCCTGTCTATTCTCATTCCGACAATAAAATTAAAATGGAGTGCCTGAGAGTTGAGATGCTGACTGGTTTATTATTGGTGTTGTGGTCAGTGACGTGTGTGTGGTCAGCCACTGTCCATATCTACGTCAGTCCTTCTGGATCAGATTCTAATGATGGGTAATGTGGAGATCAATTGCATTTGCAGGCATAGACACATACAGAGGCATACGCAATCACACGCTAGCATGCACATACACACGCACACACACACTCAAACACACACACACACACACACACAAAAACACCCACACACACACACACACACACACACACACACACACACGCAAACACACAAACACACACACACACACACACACGCACACACACGCACACACACACACACACACACACACACACACACACACACACACACACACACACACACACACACACACACTCAAACACACTCAAATATTTGTGAGGACAGTGGGAGACAACTGTGTTTCTGTGTATTGTTTATTGCTGAGTAAATCAACAAGCGTGTTTTGAGTAACATAATTATAATGTGATGACGACGACAATGACAATGATTTTGTCGATAATGATAGTAATAACGAAAACCAAATAAAGACACAGACTAAATGATAAACCTTAAGAGATGCTTTAGCTGCTGCTCCTTTTGCTGCTGCTGCTGCTGCTGCTGCTGCTTCTGCTGCTGTTGCTGCTGCTGATGATGATGACGATGACGGTGATGATGATGATGATGCTGATGATGATGATGATGATGATGATGATGATGATGATGATGATGATGATGATGCTGATGATGATGAGGATGATAATGATCACAATAATCATGATGATTTGTTACTGATGATTATTACTCACCATTTTAAAATCATTAACGGTGACGACAAGGACAATGTTCACCTTGGAAATGTCAATGATGATGCATGTGAAAATGATGACAAGGACGATAATTGTGAAGATATACGTTAGTTGTCTTGGCTGTCAACAGACGTTCCAGTTCTCAGCCCGTGAAGACGCTGCACCATGCTGTCACCATGCTTGGGGGCAGAGACATACAGGGCAACTGTGAGTTTCTCACTTTTTTTTCTAAAACAAAAACAAACAAGAAATTCCTCCGAGGTAGGAAAAACACCCCCGTCAAAGGGAAATAACCTTCTCAGTTGGTGGCAGTGACTGAGTGAGAATGGTTATTTCCCTTTGACCATTAAGATGTCCCTCTATAAGTCCTTGTATAATTTTAATCCACCACTAACTCCCTAACCGTGTGTTTGACTGGTCCCAATTTTTGTAAGGACCGTCTCAGGAATGTATAGAACCTGTTCACCAAGTTTGGTGACGATCGGTCCGTTCATTCTTGAAATCTATATGCGAACACAAACAAACAAACAAACACATGGACCGAATCCTATACACACCAATAACTCCCTAACCGTGTGTTTGACTGGTCCCAATTTTTGTAAGGACCGTCTCAGGAATGTATAGAACCTGTTCACCAAGTTTGGTGACGATCGGTCCGTTCATTCTTGAGATCTATATGCGAACACAAACAAACAAACACATGGACCGAATCCTATACACACCCCTATACCGGGGGTATTAAATATCTGTACTCACCAATACAAGGACAGCACATACAATACTAAATCAAATGTTTGCCTATGGAGGCTTCTTCAGGACTAACAAACAAACAAACAAACAAACAAACAAACAAACAAACACAAAGGGAAATAAAAAGCAAAAGCAGCACGGAACGAAAACAGTATGAAAAGATAAAATATACGTTGATGAGACTGATAAAACAAAAATGTTGTACTAACCAAGACAAGGACTGCACAAGTACACCGTCAAATAAACATTTAATTTTTTTTTTCATTTCGCTTAATTTATTTTCGTCTTCATCACTTAATTATAATCCCCTTTGCTGAGAAATTCAGGTCGTTTCCACCCAGTGCATAGCTAGCAGCAACATGAGTCGCGCTACCCAAGTGGGTGCGTGTTTAGATGTTTTCAGCCACCTGCACTAATGGCAGACTGACCGAGGTCTTTTGGGTTATTACTCAGGAAGTATCTTTTTACATTTAGTCAAGTTTTGTGTGTGTGTGTGTGTGTGTGTGTGTGTGTGTGTGTGTGTGTGTCTGTGTAGACCGATTCAGAGTAAACTGCTGGACCGATCTTTATGACATTTTTCATTAGAGTTCCTGGGTATGATATCCCCAGACATTTTTTTTCATTTTTTCGATAAATGTCTTTGATGACGTCATATCCGGCATTTTGTAAAAGTTGAGGCGGCACTGTCACACCCTCATTTTTCAATAAAATTGATTGAAATTTTGGCCCAGCAATCTTCGACAAAGGCCGGACTTTGGTATTGCATTTCAGCTTGGAGGTTTAAAAATTCATTGATGACTTTGGTCATTAAAAATCTGAAAATTGAAATTAAAATAATTTTTTTATAAAACGATCCAAAATTACGTTTTTCGTATTCTTCATCATTTTCTGATTCCAAAAACATATAAATATGTTATATTCGGATTAAAAACAAGCTCTGCAAATTAAAAATATAAAAATTATGATTAAAATTAAATTTCCGAAATCGACTTTTAATCGAAATTAAAATAATTTTTTTATAAAACGATCCAAAATTACGTTTTTCGTATTCTTCGTCATTTTCTGATTCCAAAAACATATAGATATGATATGTTTGGATTAAAAACACGTTCAGAGAGTTAAAAAGAATAGAGATATAGTAAAGCGTGCTATCCTCCTCAGCGCAACCGCTACCGCGCTTTTCTGGATTGTTAATTTCACTGCCTTTGCCACGAGCGGTTGACAGACGATGCTACGAGTGTACGGTCTTGCGGAAATAATGCAATGCGTTCAGTTTCATTCTGTGAGTTCGACTGAGCTTGACTAAATGTATTTTCGCCTTACGCGACTTGTTCTTTTTTTACCTCAGTTGCATGCAGGCTGCTTCAACGCTGAGTTGTTTTGCCTTTGTGTTTTTTTTTCTTTTGTTTTTTGTAATACTTTGTTTTATTATACTTACTAACATTTTGATCCAGCGGTGTTCGTGGAGTTGATGCAAGGTTACCATGACCTGTCCTCCACCTTGCATATCCAGTCTACCAGTGGTACCGTCGTCTTCAGAGCATACCAGGGACAGGAAGTGCATGTGGTGAGTTTGATGTAGTTAATTATAATGCAAGATGTTATCACGTGTATGTAGTTCGTGCGTGCTTCTTTTAGGATCACAACTATAAATGTATAGCTTGTTGTTAATTCTAAATATGATCACTGAAAAAAAACCTCACTCAACAACACAGATTAAACTAATTATAATTTTAAATACTCCACGTAAAATAAGACTGCGAATCAAAACAGCAAGAAAGGTTAGTTATTAGAAAGTTTAGCCATACACATAAAGAAACATTTTCGTCGTCGTACGTGAACCTAGTCGTCTTTGAAATTAATGCAGTTGCATAGACATAGCGAGTATAAAGAAATATTCAAATTATGCACAAAAAAGAAGACTAGGCATCGATAGCCCAGAGTTTCAAAATTGTCTCTCTGTTTTAGATTTAATTGACAATTTGAATTTGGAAAGTAAGCAGTCTCTCAATTTGCTTGGGATTTCACTGACAAGACAGACAAAGTCCAACTTGAAGACACCACTATAAGCCGTAAGCTTCTTGTTGTTTTCATTTTATGAGAATGTAAATTTCATGAACATGTAAAACATGAATGAAACATTGTTTAAACCAATGTCCAACAAGATAACAATAAAAATGTACTTACCAGAAAACAGCAACATGAACAAATGTGACCCTCGACCACGGAATGAGTCGCATGTCACCTAACGCGGTTCTGCGCTAGGCATAATATATTAAGTCCGGGGGACTATCTAGTCACAGTGTGAGGGTCACCTTAGTCACAGGCTTATAACTCGAAAAGTGTTCACTCTTTTCTAAAACGGTTTCCACCACTGGATAGAGCATAAAAAACTCTTTACGAAAATGTAAAAATATGAAAATCAGGGTGACATGCGACTTATTCCGTGGTGGAGGGTCACAAATAAACACGAAATAGTGTCGACTTTCGTCTTCATCAGCAAAACCAAAAACAAGAAGCGTAAAAGAAGAGAAGACAGAGACAGACAATGAAGAGAATGAGCACAGAAGCAGACAGACAGAGTGTCACGTGACCTAACCTAAAGAACAACACAATCTAACGCCTAAGTCCCACTGTGACGAATTTTGATGGCGAACTACAACGATTTGGGGTTCGTGGAGAAAATCGCCGAGGTCGTTGTGGTTCTTTTTACTTCGTTCTTGTTCGGCCGATTTGTCGCAATCATTCGTGGCAATTATCGTTGTGGCAAAATCGTGGTAACTCGTTGTGGTTCGCCAACATATTCGTGATAGTGGGGCCCAGGCTTAACGTCCCTGTTGACGTTGCAGACAGGAGGCCGGCGGCTGGACAGTGGTCTATTCCGTCCCGTGCAAGAGGACGCCGTGAGACAGACGCTGCCCCAGGCTGCCCGCACTAAGGTTCTGGAGTTTGACCTGGCGGCCCATGGCGTCACGGACCTCGGCAACCTCACCAAGTTTGGCTTTCAGATCAGCTGGACCGCTCCTCTCGAGGTCTTCATCAATGGCAAGGCGTTAAGGCTGGCAGAGTGGCCCAACAATGTGAGTCACCAAGTAACCGACTAACTGCCGGGCTGACTCGCTGGCTGGCTAACTGACTGACTGACTGACTGACTGAATGAATGACCTACTGACTGAATGAATGAATGACTGTCCGACTGACAGACTGACTGACTGACTAAATGAATGACTAATTAACCATGCAACTATCTCAGTGACGGAATGAGACAAGGGAAACTAAATGACCCACAATCTCACGACTTTTACTATACAACCAGTCGACATAATTATACCTCTCACCGTCTACACAGGTCGTTAGTTATTGTGTTTATTTTGTATACGGCTATCCAGGACTGATGCAATGTTGTTCCCTTTGTCAGTTTACATTGCAATGTTGTTCCCTTTGTCAGTTTACATTGCAATAGCCATGCTTGAAGCTGGATTCGTTTGGGTCAATCACAGTAAAGATGTAAAGGTCAAGGTAGTCCCATGACTATGTGTGGTCGTCGGGGAATCAGATGCTAGAGCTCTCACCTGCTGTCGGGCCAGCTTTAAGCCGATCCTCAATTGAGATCGAAGTCGACTTCGCGGAGACTTCACGAAGTCTTTTTTACCGAAAACTCAGCGCTAAAGCTCCGTGCTTCCAGCTTCGCAAACATACTTCGCGTAGTCGACTTCGCCCAATAATTATTAAGAACAGTCTTCCTTAAATCGGTGCCCACTCCTCTCCCTCGCAGAAGGTTCTGAAAAGCTCATGTCTTTTCACATGTGTTTGTGCCCACCTAGAACTTCATCAACATCAACAAGGTCACCACCCGCTCCGGTCGATGGTTCTTCTATGACGCAGGGGGTAGGGACATTCACTGGGCGAGAGAGACGGAGCCGTGGGCCTATGGCTATTTCTACTACAGCTACTGCGACCTGGCTGAGCCCATCGAGCTCGTCAACACCGGAGCGCACATGATTGCATTGAAGGAGCACCCGCAATACGGCATTAACGTCGGTGAGGAGCTTGTTCTTGTTTTTTTTGGATTAAACAAGATTGTGATTGCACATACTGTACCATATTGCTGCCCTACATGCCAACAAGCATACTGGGCAGTATAACCAAACGTTACTGTACCATATGCCATACATTTGCCTAAATCCGGAGCCTAGCTTCGATAAACCCCAGCATTAACGTCGATAAGGGGTTTGTTGTTGTTTGTGTTTAATGGATTAGATAAGCTTCTTATTGCACATACTCTACCATGTGTACGTGCGTGCGCGTATTAAATTGTATGTGTCTCTGTCTGTGTGTGTGTCTGTCCGTCTGTCGGTCGATCGGTCGGCTTCTCAGTCGGTCGGTCGGTCCGTCGGTCGGTCGGTTTATATCTACATATGTGTTTCATACTTAAATATCATTGACATGATAACAACAAGGAGCAATTATTGTTCAATCTTCTACTGGCATTCAGGTCATTACGACCCTTCAAAACGGACACCCGGTGGTCAAGCAGGCTTCGTTGACCAGGGTGGCTACTTCAGAGTGGTCAACATGCTGTGTGAGCTTGACCAGCCGGTGAGGGCAGTATAGTTGTATTGTGAAGACACAGGTTTTAGGGAGAGTTTAAGATCGCTGCCTATCCTTCAAGAGTTTAGGCGACAGCATTAACAACAGTTCCATTAAACCGTCTGCATTCCGCATTCCGTATGCTCTCACCTTTTCTGTGTTATCTGTTGCTTTGTCTGTTTTTTTGATTTTTTTCAAATGTGAGCATTACCTTTGATGATAAAGGCAGAGAACCCTTGACTTAAGGCTGAGTTTTGTTAAAAGATCGAATATGTCATTTAGGCCCAAACTGGGGAAACGGTATCCAGGGGAGGCAATCATCTTGCTGCTAATTCGAAGGGCAGTATACAGCGGTTGTTTCCCTTGTCATAGTATTATGTGTTTGTATTAGAGTACATAATATATACTGTGGCAGTCAAGTGACTAACTGTGGCATTCAATGTGAATTTCTCTCAGGGAGAATACTACGTGGACAGGACGAGACAGATGTTGTACCTTTGGCCCAACACACACGACCACACACTGAAATCATCCGATATTGTCTACGCTTCCATGATTGACAACTGTTTCGAGTAAGCCAAGTGTGATAGTGATGGCTGAACAAATTAGTTATTGGCAAAATCCTTTTTGTGTTAAATACTCGGCTCACCCTCGCAGAATCGATCTGGTTGGGATAAGGCCATCCTTCCACACATACCCACAATCAACAGTGCACAGAGTGGGGATTTTTGTGTGGATTAATCAACTTCCTAAAATGCCACGCAGTCGCTAAAAAAATAAATCATCAATAAATTCCGATTCTGCACTGTAAGAATGTTTATTTCTGGTTTGTATCTGAAAGGAGGAACATGTAAAAGCCTAGGCAAAGACAGTGGACAGAACTGTTTTCACGGTGAGGACAGTCTGAGCCTCAAAAGTAATGTGTTGGTGTTGAAACCTAGCATTAAGAAATGTCTTTGCTCATGCGAAGCACAAATATTGTCCTTATCAGATTATTAAAAATGAAATGAAAAAAAACAATCCAATGAACTAAAATTGGGGGTCTTTATTTGCTTTTCGTTTACCTATCACGACTAGAGCATTAATCGTAACGTGTGTGCTAACAAAGATATGATCAACAAAAAGCAACTGTGGTTCCAGAATCGACAGTCAGGCCAAGCATGTTCACTTTGAAGACTTTTCACTGGAAGGCTGTCGTCACAATGGGTTCGAGCTGAACGATGCCCGAAACGTCACCTTGAAAAACCTGGAAATTAAAAACACAGGTGAGTTTTCAAACGCATTTGTTTTCACACACACACACGCATGCACGTCACCATGCACGCACATATCAACCCACATCTACTCGTGCACGCACGCTCTGCAGCGACACTCAAACATATACATTAATAGGTAACATGCGCCTTGAGTCGCCTTGTGTGGTGAGATACGTGCGCGATATAAATCCTCGTAAATAAATAAAATAAAATAAATAAAATATACAACAACAGTTTTGATTCAAGTTATGCAGATTGGCGAGAAAAGGTCAAGAGTAAAACATTCGAGGCACACAAACGACACATATCGCCGGCTTGTTTTTTGTTTTTACACCCCCGATATAGGGGTGTGTATAGGTTTCACTCGATGTGTTTGTGTGTTTGTGGCGGTGTTTGTGTTCGCAAGTAGATCTCAAGAATGAACGGACCGATCGTCACCAAACTTGGTGAACAGGTTCTATACATTCCTGAGACGGTCCTTACAAAAATTGGGACCAGTCAAACACACGGTTAGGGAGTTATTGGTGGATTAAAATTATACAACGACTTATAGACGGACACCCCCGTTGGTCGAAGGGAAATAACCATTCTCACTGCCACCAACTGAGAAGGTTATTTCCCTTGACGGGGGTGTTTTTCCTATCAGAGGAATTTCTTGTTTTTAATGTCTTCGACTTTTGGGGTTTCTTCTAATTTATGGAACATTATTTAAATCTTGAAAACAAAACATTTATAAATGTTCGACTCAAGAGTCTTCAAATTGAACGAACAACCAAAATTTACTTGAACAGTAATGCAAGGTTGGGGAACAAATCAGAATATGAGATGAAAACTTGGCCTCAGTGTGCAAGTTTTAGTGGTAATCTCTCAAAGTGCGACAAACGTGAGCAAAAACATTGGCGTATTTTTCAAACATTATTTTTGAGTACATTTCTTCTTGTATTTGTTTTTGTTTGAGTGCATTTTTTATTGTTTACCTATTGTTTTCTTTCCAGTGCATATTGTCTCGTATTTTTTCTTTCCAGTACCTTTTGTCTCGTAATGTTTCTTTCCAGTGCATTTTGTCTCTTTTTTTTTCCAGTGCAT
>NC_090253.1:7328469-7378469 GCF_037325665.1 Littorina saxatilis
CACAAACCTTTGTCACAGTCTGTACTATAAAAAGACTTCACTTAGCTTTAGCGAGGTCGACGTTGAGAAGTCTACAAAACGTAACTCCCTGCACAAACCTTTGTCACAGTCTGTACTATAAAAAGACTTCACTTAGCTTTAGCGAGGTCGACTTTGAGAAGTCTACACAACGTAACTCCCTGCACAAACCTTTGTCACAGTCTGTACTATAAAAAGACTTCACCTAGCTTTAGCGAAGTCGACTTTGGGCCCAATTAACAAAGGTCTTTACACCGATCTCGCTTACAGTTTCACAAACCAATTTCACAAGACCCCTCCTGCTCCCATTCCTTGCCATCGACGGACGCCCCCCCCCCAAAAAAAAAAAAAAAAAAAAAAAAACAACCCCGCTACCTCCCATCCTAACCCCCTTAAATGAACTATCCTTCATACGTTTGAAAATATTACATACGTTAAGTTATCCATGCGGTGGCTCAACAGCGAGAGAGTTGAAGCAAGAAATTACGGAAGCCTGATTAGGCCTATTAAACCAGCCAAAAAAAACGTACCTTTAATATCGTTTTGTCATGTTCTATAATTGTGACCCTCCACCACGAAATGAGTCGCATGTCACCTCGCGCGGTTCTGCGCTAGGCTTGATATAAGTCCGGAGAGTGTCTGGTAACAGTGTGAGGGTCACCTTAGTCACAGGGTTATAACTCAAACAGTTTTCGCTCTTTTCCAAAACGGGTTTCACCACTGGATAGAGCATAAAAAACTCTTCATGAAATTGTAAAAATATAAAAATCATGCAAAGGTGACATGCGACTCATACCGTGGTGGAGGGTCACAATTGTCTAAAATAAAACACAAACTTAACTTTCTATTTGCATTTTTGTCGGCATCCTTTTCGGGACCAGCTTCGGTGGTTCTGTAACTGTTCGTGTTTCGTCTCCATGCCAGCATCATTACAAGGTTTCTTCTCGTTTCCAGGGCAACGATCACGTGATAGAGTACAACGACGTGCATCACATGTGCCTGGTCGGCACGGACTGCGGGGCGCTGCACACTGACCTCGACTGGACATGGGTCAGTCCTGATACTCCTTGACTCTTATGATAAAGCATATATGACCCTCCACCACGAAATGAGTCGCATGTCACCTCCGGCGGTTCTTCGCTAGGCTTAATATAAGTCCGGGGAGTGTCTGGTAACAGTGTGAGGAGGGTCACCTTAGTCACAGGCTTATAACTCAAACAGTTTTTGCTCTTTTCTAAAACGGTTTTCACCACTGGATAGAGCATAATTAACAGACTCTTTAGGAAAATGTAACAATATGAAAATCATGCGCGCAAAGGTGACATGCGACTCATTCCGTGGTGGAGGGTCACATATTGAGGTCTAACGAATGACGTCTCACAACGTGCGTGGTCGTCCTTGGCGGTCAAGAAAGCCGCCGCGATCATTGCGCAGACGACACTTCTAGACCGCCAATATTTTTTGTGCGCATCACGTGCTCCACATAAATCGGCCGGAAACGAAGCAATTGGGAAACCTGGATAGAATAAAAAGACAACAAGTATGTTATTGAAACGTTTAATTTGTGACAAAACGTTACGTTACGTTCACACACGCAGACAAAAGGAATGTAACGTTTTGTTTTGTCACAAATGAAGCATTCCAATAGCTCAACTCAACTCAACTCAACTCAACTCAACTCAACTCAACTCAACTCAACTCAACTCAACTCAACTCAACTCAAATTGTATTGGCTTCAATTTCCACATAGAAGAATTTGTCTTGCGCTTGGGATTAAGACATAGACAGAAAGTAAGAGTATAACATATAAAAACAGCATTCATATCACATTTCATGTATCACACACAGTAATCACTAGTATAGGCCTAGGCCTACAAATATCACATTTGTCCCTGTATCATACATGCAAATAAATAGTATCACATTTTCCACGTATCACACACAATATATACATTACATAACATAGGCTTTAGCGTACCTTTCTTGGTTTTTACATTCAGTCAGTACTTGACTGAATGATTTAACGATGGCGGAGGGTGAGGTGTGTCACCCTAGGTATGTCAATGTGTGTTTTTGTCTGTGTATGTGTGTGCAAAGCATATCTAAAAAAAAACTACGGATTTCTATGAAAGTTGGTTGACACATTTTTGAAAGCATTTGCTTGTGTCTTTTTTCTCCGATTTGTGATGACGTCATATTTTCCAGTGTATCATTAATTGTTGCAGCGAGGAAACGTGATTCGTCACAACCACATCCATGACACGAGGCGCCTGTTCCCCGGGGCCAGTGTGCGGGGTATCATGCTGGATGACCAGTACTCGTCCGTCCTCATCGAGCACAACGTTTTTTATAATGTAAGCGCCTGGTAAAAAAATCTGTCTTTTTTCTGGATAAAGCAAAGCTTGAACTAACATAAATCATCACTTTTTAAATATTCTAGCCACTTTGAAATGTGGCCTCAGGTGTAGACTCGAGCCTTAAAAAGACAAACGACACCGATTGTACAAACCAACACGTCTCTTCCTGACTATCTGGCGTCAAAAGCGAAACAAAATTCGAGAAAACGTCATAATGCGAATAATGGAATAATGGCGTCACGTAAGCATTCTTTTGCTTCTCCTGCTTGTCTCCAAGAAAACTGACAAGGAGTTTCCAGAACGAAGTTTGTCTCGGTGACTTCGGCATATCACCAATAGAAAATGACTCGTAAGGGCACCGCTAAGGTGTGCATGTATCGGTACCGTATATAATTAAAGTTAAAATCCTTCTCGCGTGAAGTGTTTTGTGCACCGACACAGATGTGTCTTTGCTTTTACCTCAGATATTTCTCTTTAACTATTTCTCCCCCCCTCTCTCTCTCTCTCTCTCTCTCTCTCTCTCTCTCTCTCTCTCTCTCTCTCTCTCTCTCTCTCTCTCTCTCTCTCTCTCTCTCTCTCTCTCTCTCTCTCTCTCTCATTCTCTCACCCTCGTTATATTTGTTGATTACTTTTGTTGTGTTTCATTTCAGAAAAATATTCACGAGAACATCGGATACAATTATTTGGTTATATTTGTTGATTATTGTTGTTGTGTTTCATTTCAGAACGATCTTCACGAGAACATTGGAACAAAATATTTAGTTATACTTGTTGACTTATTTTGTTGTGGTGGTTTCAGAACGGCATCCACGCGAACATTGGAGGAGGGCGTGACAACGTCATTCGTTACAACGTCATGTACAACTCTGACAGTGACGCAATCCAAGTGGATGGGCGTGGCTTGAGCTGGGGAAACAACGACTGGTTGACCAGAAAACTGGAGGTGAGGCCAAAGTCTAGGTGTCTTTAATTTAGCCTTAAGTTGACTTCGCGAAGGGCGGGGATGTGGCTCAGTCAGGGCGGGGATGTAGCTCAGTCAGGGCGGGGATGTAGCTCAGTCAGGGCGGGGATGTAGCTCAGTCAGGGCGGGGATGTAGCTCAGTCGGTAGCGCGCTGGATTTGTATCCAGTTGGCCGCTGTCAGCGTAAGTTCGTCCCCACGTTCGGCGAGAGATTTATTTCTCAGAGTCAACTTTGTGTGCAGACTCTCCTCGGTGTCCGAACACCCCCGTGTGTACACGCAAGCACAAGACCAAGTGCGCACGAAAAAGATCCTGTAATCCATGTCAGAGTTCGGTGGGTTATAGAAACACGAAAATACCCAGCATGCTTCCTCCGAAAACGGCGTATGGCTGCCTAAATGGCGGGGTAAAAAACGGTCATACACGTAAAATTCCACTCGTGCAAAAAACACGAGTGTACATGGGAGTTTCAGCCCACGAACGCAGAAGAAGAAGAAGACTTCGCGAAGTCCTTAACCGAATAGTCGGTGTTATAGCTATGTGCTATCAGAACTTTGAGCTCTAGCTTCCAGCAGTTATTTGTTTCCCTAAGAAATGTATAGGGGAAGGGCTCCTAATATGGACCGGCTCCTAATATGGACCACCTTCTGTTCTGACAAACTAACGGCGCTAGAGCGCTCAAAAAAGTTTTATTCGCTGTATTCACCCTCTCTGGATAACATGCACACGTCATAACAGTTGCAGAAACAGAAATCTCAAAACCGTTAGGCTTTTTCTCTTTTTTTCACTTTTGGAAGCGTTCACTCTAAATTTGCCGCCTAAAACGGACTCGTTTCTGTCCACAGCCAAAGCTTTTATCACACAAAAATTGCTATATATGACAGCTAAAACCGTATTTGTTACATTTTAGCAGTGTTGACCCCGAGTTTCTACTGCAAACAAAAAATAATTGCAAAATCTCAAAGTATGTGCGAGTCCCCTAATATGGACCACCTTCAACAAATCGAAGAAAGTAAAAGCTAAAGGCTATTTTCATTAATTCATTAAGAAGCTTGCTGGAAATAACCTATAACTAGCCCTCGAGATTTTAAAAAAATGCAACAAAAAGTCTTCTTTTCGTGGAAGTTGATAATTTCACTTATTTTCACTCTGTTTTTGATAAGCTTCTTTAGTTTCTCGGTGTGCTTCAAATAATGCTCTCATCAACCTGAAACAGATAAATCTAGAGCATATTTTAATTAGGCTGACTTGTACACAAAGTTGTATCATGTTATTTTGAAATATGTGATTTTTTTCTGTATTTAATTTTTGCTGAATTTCTATCAAAGCTATTTCACTCTAATTAGGCCTAACGGTTAACCTAAGAGAGAAGGACTACCAAACACAAAATGAAACTTCTTCGCAAGAAAACAAGCTAGTTATCAGCATGAAACAAAAAGTGGTCCATATTAGGAGCCCTTCCCCTACTAAGCTAGTTACCAGACATGCACATTGCGCGATAATATAACTCAAGCAAATGGTTGTAGGCTATCTGTGTTTTGAAAAGCCCGTACCGAAGCGCGCTACGGTTGTCACGCTAATCAGAACTAGAATAAGCAGCAATCGTCCATCTCTCTCTCTCTCTCTCTCTCTCTCTCTCTCTCTCTCTCTGTCTCTCTGTCTCTCTCTCTCTCTCTCTCTCTCTCTCTCTCTCTCTCTCTCTCTCTCTCTCTCTCTCTCTCTCTCTCTCTCTCTCTCTCTGTGATTGCTTTATTGATGTTCCATTCATGTATTTTCTACTACTTTTCTCATTTATTATTACTGTATGCTTGATGTTTCTATGATTCTAGTCGGGCGCACGCGTGAATATGTGTTTGTGTGAATGTAAAGGGCACATTGTAAGATTAAGCCTATGGCCTAAAATGTCTACCCTTTATGTGAATAAAATGTTCTAAGTCTAAGTCTCTCTCTCTCTCTCTCTCTCTCTCTCTCTCTCTCTCTCTCTCTCTCTCTCTCTCTCTCTCTCTCTCTCTCTCTCTCTCTCACTCACTGCGAGTTATTGTACATCCCAAGTAAATGGCTGTATGTGTGTGCAGAAAAGCCCGTACCGAAGCGCCCTGTGGAAGTCCCGCTACCCACAACTCTACAGCATGCTGGACAACAGCCCCAAGGCACCAGTTGGTATGCACTTTGTTTTGTCTCGTTCTCCTCACGCTGACACACAGCGACAGCAAATAATTATAAATGGAGAATGAACATAGAAATAGGGGAACAGAAGGTGGTCCATATTAGGAGCCGGTCCATATTAGGAGCCCTTCCCCTACACGCACACAAACTCTGAAAGGCACATGCCCGTAAGCAATAACGTACGCGCGCGCGTACACACAAACATGCACGCACGCATCCAAGCACACGCACACACAAAACACACACACGCACATAAACACACATATGTTCGCACACACACACACACGCGCACACACACACACACACACACACACACACACACACACACACACACACACACACACACACACATTCTCTCTCTGTCTCTCTGTCTCTCTCTCTCTCTCTCTCTCTCTCTCTCTCTCTCTCACACACACACACACACACACACACACACACACACACACAAACGCGCGCACACACATACACACAAACACAAAAGGCCAAAAGCCTGAGGCTTATTTTTTTGCATCACTTCTTTTCTGTAATGTTTGTACTCGTATTATTGCCACATGTATGTCCCTCTCTGCAGCAACAGCGGATATGCAGTTGCCCTTTGGTTTGTGTCAACATGGAGGGATGGTGTTATCCACAGCTAAACTCTCAACAGATTTAAGATGGTAGGCCGAATCGTTTACACGAGTCGCCCTGCGCCTACACTATGTTCTGTCTGTGTGTGCAGGGAATCAGATCTACAGCAACGTGATCTACAACAGGCCAGGGAAGAGGGAAGTGATTTACACCACCAACAACATGCAGAGATCTGATTACTTCAATGTCCATGACAATTACAAGGTAAAGCTGTCACGGGCTATTTGTGACCCTCCACCACGGGATGAGTCGCATGTCACCTTTGCATTATTTTCATATTTGTACATTTTCCTAAAGAGATTTTTATGCTCTATCCAGTGGTGAAAATCGTTTTAAAAAAGAGCAAAAACTGTTTGAGTTATAAGCCTGTGACTAAGGTGACCCTCACACTGTTACCAGACACTCCCCGGACTTATATTAAGCCTAGCGCAGAACCGCGCGAGGTGACATGCGACTCATTTCGTGGTGGAGGGTCACATTTTCTTTTGACTGCTACGGTTTATCTACGAGCTAATGCCGTTCACTTCGCAAAATACAGATTTACAGAAACAAACAAACAACAAGAACAACAACAACAACAACAACGACAACAACAACAGCAACAGCAGCAGCAGCAGTATCAGCAGAAACAACAGCAACAACAAAAAAACCAATCAAACAATTTGCGGACATTCACAAAAAAGGTAACTGTAACTTAGCAATATCATGAGGTCAAAAAACAAAATCGTTTTAATACAGTGTCTTTTGTCTGTCTGTCAGTCTATGTGTCTGTCTGTCTTTATATCGATATCCTTTTTTGACCATGTTTGTTGTCTTTTGCTCTCAGTCTGCATACTATTACAATCACTAGCAATTGTAATGATAACAACAATAAGGATGCTTGTTTGTTCAATTCTGGATTTTAGAATGTTAGCAGTCTAGTCTATTTGAGTGTGTTTTGATGTTATCAATGTATACATTAAATAAACATATGTAATGGCTAACTTCTGTTAATATTGTATCAATACCTGCTATTTTACCTTAGATACTATATGTATATATATATGCATGTTACAAGCTGCTATCATACTGGATCAAAACAATTCCAGGGCTCCCTAAATGTCGCGTCCCTGCGTCCTATACGCACTTGTAGCCGAAAACACGCACTAGAATAGTAAGGAGGGGGGCCCGGGACACACTAAACTTTAAAAGAGCGGGTCCTGGGACGCACTAAATTTCATTTATCTTGCGTACCGTACATGCTTTTTCAGACTGCAATCGTCAGCAAGTGTACAGAGCACACTATGCGTGAACATACTGTCACAAAGATGTGAGTAGCATATTTGTGAGGTGAAACCACGTCGTGTTTTTAACCTCCCTAAATGTTGTACAGGCGAGGGTAGCTGACCGGACTAGCGTTATTCACGTGTTTCGGGTGTTGCACGTAAAACTGGCTTAGCTTGATGTGAGTTGTGTTTGAGACATGTAGCTGGTCTGGGGTAAATAACGTCACAGCGTGTGAGATTTCCAACCGGGAAGGTTGTTCAGCGTGTGTCAGACTTGTTCTGGGAACAAGTACTCTTTCAAGAGACGGGTCTCTTAAGGTAAATGATTTACTATGTTGTATATTAGTGACGTTGGAATACATAGCTGGAGCGTAAAGGTTAGTGTGTATAAAGTGCACCCAATCTTAGTGTGAAGCGTTGAGAGAATTCTTGATGTAATTGTTTCACGGTTTTTCATGGGGAATTTCTTGAACATAATTGCTAGGCATTTATGTTATGTTTAAGACGGTCATGCTTTGTATGGGGAGTGTTATTCATTGATTAAGTGTTAGTTTGGATATTGAATCTGTACGGAATGTGAACGTGGAATGAACGAGAATGTATGAGTGGTACATGAACGTTTGGAAGAAGAGATGGTTTTAGAGAATGTTGTATTAAGACTTGGTTAAATTCTTTAGGAGTTTCCATGAGGGTTTTCCATGGCGTATAAGGGAGGGACCTTACACGAGAGAAGCGCTAGACGACGGTGGAAGCAAGGGACCACCTCTGCGCAGATGACTAGACGAGTGGAGTCTTCATCGAGACCGGTCGTAGCTGACGACGGTTGTTTCCGCTACGGGCGGAAGGGTTTCTCGGGGAGAAACCTGGAAGGTGTGTGTGGGCATCTTCCATGAGATGTGTGTTGGCATCTTCAGTGAAAGGTGCGGGTTGGCATCTTCAGTGGAAGGTGTGTGTTGGCATCTTCAGCGAAAGGTGTGTGTTAGCATCTCTGTGTGTTGGCATCTGAATTCATTATTCTACGACGATTCAGCGGGACAAGTAAGTGAACTGGCGACATGCAGTGAGCCGTGATACGAACTCGTGAGTGTCTGTTGGTACCTTCTTGGTGCGCTAATCTATATTTGAGAAAGTATTGTCATAATATGTATTTACATGCCTTGAGTGAAAGCTGGAAGATTGTGCGAACTGTGTGTTGAAAAGTTGTTCGTATTGATGTATTTAATGTGAAGAAGTATGTTGTTTTGGTTGAGGAAATAATGAGCCTGCATCCTCCCAAGTTCTGTTTTTGAAGTGTTTGGTGTGAAAGGGTAGAGACAGTGCAAAAGGGCAGAACACGCATAATAAATTCACATGCAAACCACTTCGTGACAGTGGTGACCCCGATTTAGCCCTAAATAGGTTTTTGTTTCTAAGGATAGATTTTTGTTGTAGTTAAAAAGCAGTTGCTTCCCTTTCATTGGAGAAAAGTGAGAAATTGAGAAAGAAGTGCCTTAGTGTAGCTAATTATACATACTTTGATACTTTGCGTGTTGTAGTGTTTGTTTATGTGTATGTTATTGGACACCCCCTCTCCAGCTCTAGGGGTCTACGTAGTTGTATAGTTCGTACGTAGAGAGGGCCTTAGTTTCTGTTTGCTTCCTGTTCTGTGTATTTATCATCTATCTTTCTATCTAAATTCTAGCTCCCTTTCCTATAAGTTTTTTAAAAACTATTTTTCTTAGATTCTATCTTGGATTGATTGTTGTGTATGATTGTTGTCGTTGAGGTGCAGGCTTATTTTAAATAAAATAGTATAGGGTGTGCCATTTTTTTTTTGTGTATAAATTCTGAAATTGTGTTGTTTTTTTTTGGACTCTATTAAGTTTGTTTATTGTTGAGACTGGTTGTGTAAATAGTTAAGTAGTAAACAATTTAAGGATTGTTTTTAAAAAGGCACAAGATTTCTGTTAGTTTAGTATTTTATGATACTCTTTTGTGTGTGTTTAGTATTGCGAGAAACTGGTGTATGATACAACTTTTTGATACTTAAAACAATTTTGTGAACTTGTGTTACTTGATCCAGTGTATTACTTTGAGATTACTTTGATATTTTGACATTGTAAAGATGGCTGAGCATAGTGATACTGGTGGTAGCACATATGATCATTATTTGGCGTTGGGAGAGAAGCATGGCTTAAAGGCAGAAGCTTTGTTTAAGTTTGCTCAGGATCATATGGATAGAGAAGAGAGAATTCAGGAAAGGGAAGCAAAGAAAGTAGCAGCTGAAGCTGATGTTGAGGCAAAGAAGATAGAAGTTGAGGCTGAGACAAAGAAAGTTGAGGCTGAGACAAAAAGATTAGAAACTGAGGCTGAGACAAAAAGATTAGAAACTGAGGCTGAGACAAAAAGATTAGAAACTCAGGCTGAGACAAGAAGGTTAGAAATGGAATTAGATGCAAAGAGGCTAGAAGCAGATACTGAGGCAAGGAAAATGGATTTGGAGTTTAAGAAAGAGGCGCAGCAAAGTACAGGTGGAAATGCAGGTGGGAGATCAGGTCCCAGCATCAGGCCCCAGTACCCAAAACTCCCCATGTTCAAGGAAGATAAAGATGACATTGACAGTTTCTTGTTCAGATTTGAAACGCATGCAAAGGCGAACAAATGGAATGATTCAGAGTGGGCTACATACTTATCAGCTTATCTGGAAGGTGGAGCTTTGTCATTGTTTCATTCATTGTTTTCAACGGGTACTTTGTCGTATGAAGACTTGAAGAAAGAGTTATTGAAGAAGTTTCAGTGCACTCGAGAGGGATTTCGGGAGAAATTTCGCAGTACGAAGCCAGAGGCTGATGAAAGTTTTGGCACATACGTAACAAGGATGACGCATTTGTTCAACCGTTGGTTGAGGTTGTCGGATATAGAGGCATCATATGAAGCGTTGTTTGATTTTGTGTTGTGTGAACAGATTCTTACCAGTGTATGCACTGATTTGGCAGTCTTTTTGAAAGAACGTGATTGTAAAAATTCAAAAGACATGATTGCTAGCGCAGAAATGTACAAATCAGCCCATCCAAATAAATGTTTGGCCAGAAAGAGTCAAGTAAATCCTTTGGGAACTGGAAACGTAGCGTTCAATCAGAATCGTGGATCGGGTCAGCCTTACAATCGAGGTCAAGGTGATAGTGGCAGAAGACAAGAGGGGATGAGCAGAAATACCAGGTTTCAAGGCAGAGGAGATGATCGTAGGCCGGGTAGAAGAGGATGGCAGCAAGGAAGTACTAGAGGTACAGGTACGGAACAGCAAAATCAGGACACATGTTACAGATGTGGGCAGTATGGCCATTACGCTAGAGAGTGTATTCAGGTAGCATATTCAGCGAAGTCGGTAGCAGATTGTCAGGACGCTGGAGTGTTGGTAAGCTCGGCAGCATTCGGGTCGTTACCATTAGCGGAAGGTCTCGTTAATGGGAAGCAAGTTTCAGTACTGAGAGACACAGGAGCTAATGTAGCTGGGGTAAGGAAGTCGTTGGTCTTACCAAGCCAGTACATAAAGGGAGAGGTTCAAAAAGTGAAGGGTTTTAGTGGACGGATTGATTTGTATTCATTGGCGGAAGTGGTTGTCGATACCCCATATTTTCAGGGAAAGTTGAAATGTTGTGTGCTCACAGACCCAGTCGCTGACCTAGTGATAGGTAATCTTCGGGGTGTGGTACCCAGAGTAGATTTATTCCTTGGGAATACGCAGGGTGTTGGATTGTGTGCTGATGTAAGTCACAAGAAAATCACGGAAGACATGGTACTTGAGAAGGTCGTGTGTGGTACGAGTAGGGCAAAAGCCAAAAAGAAACTGGAGGATTCCCCGGTGCCATTGGACAATGTGGTTACTCATGATTTGTCGGTTAAAGAGGAGGATCTGAAAAGTTTGCTGAGAGAGGATGAGACATTGAAAGAGGTGTTGAGTGTGTCACGAGAGGATGAGAAGTATGCAGGTTGTGCAGAGAAGGTTGTTGATGTTGAGGAAGTAAGTAGTGGGTTTCGCGAAGACATTCCACTGAGATCTGACTGGGGCAGTCATGATGTTTTCCCAAGTGAAGGTGGAGAGGCAAAGGTTGCAGTGTTACCTCTGACTGAGGAGAGGAAAACGTGGCCGTTACCTACATTGCCTAAGGGGAAGGAAGAGACAATCGGAGACATTGTTTTTGATCCTGGTTTGACAGATAGTCAAAAGGATGATATGGAACAGGTGTTTGGAAAGATGGTTGACATTTTCAAAACATGTGATGCGGTGGTGTCTTTAACGGCAAGAATTAGGATTCGAGGTTCATCCAATAGCATGAGACAGGAATACGTTGACAGACATGTTGTCCAGGTCATTCGTAGATCAGAGCATACCACAGGTTTATGGGATGTGTGGAAAAAGAAGGTTGTTTTGATCAAAAGAAAACTCAAGAATTTTCTTTTTTCCCCGGGAAGGGGGATGTCACAAAGATGTGAGTAGCATATTTGTGAGGTGAAACCACGTCGTGTTTTTAACCTCCCTAAATGTTGTACAGGCGAGGGTAGCTGACCGGACTAGCGTTATTCACGTGTTTCGGGTGTTGCACGTAAAACTGGCTTAGCTTGATGTGAGTTGTGTTTGAGACATGTAGCTGGTCTGGGGTAAATAACGTCACAGCGTGTGAGATTTCCAACCGGGAAGGTTGTTCAGCGTGTGTCAGACTTGTTCTGGGAACAAGTACTCTTTCAAGAGACGGGTCTCTTAAGGTAAATGATTTACTATGTTGTATATTAGTGACGTTGGAATACATAGCTGGAGCGTAAAGGTTAGTGTGTATAAAGTGCACCCAATCTTAGTGTGAAGCGTTGAGAGAATTCTTGATGTAATTGTTTCACGGTTTTTCATGGGGAATTTCTTGAACATAATTGCTAGGCATTTATGTTATGTTTAAGACGGTCATGCTTTGTATGGGGAGTGTTATTCATTGATTAAGTGTTAGTTTGGATATTGAATCTGTACGGAATGTGAACGTGGAATGAACGAGAATGTATGAGTGGTACATGAACGTTTGGAAGAAGAGATGGTTTTAGAGAATGTTGTATTAAGACTTGGTTAAATTCTTTAGGAGTTTCCATGAGGGTTTTCCATGGCGTATAAGGGAGGGACCTTACACGAGAGAAGCGCTAGACGACGGTGGAAGCAAGGGACCACCTCTGCGCAGATGACTAGACGAGTGGAGTCTTCATCGAGACCGGTCGTAGCTGACGACGGTTGTTTCCGCTACGGGCGGAAGGGTTTCTCGGGGAGAAACCTGGAAGGTGTGTGTGGGCATCTTCCATGAGATGTGTGTTGGCATCTTCAGTGAAAGGTGCGGGTTGGCATCTTCAGTGGAAGGTGTGTGTTGGCATCTTCAGCGAAAGGTGTGTGTTAGCATCTCTGTGTGTTGGCATCTGAATTCATTATTCTACGACGATTCAGCGGGACAAGTAAGTGAACTGGCGACATGCAGTGAGCCGTGATACGAACTCGTGAGTGTCTGTTGGTACCTTCTTGGTGCGCTAATCTATATTTGAGAAAGTATTGTCATAATATGTATTTACATGCCTTGAGTGAAAGCTGGAAGATTGTGCGAACTGTGTGTTGAAAAGTTGTTCGTATTGATGTATTTAAAGTGAAGAAGTATGTTGTTTTGGTTGAGGAAATAATGAGCCTGCATCCTCCCAAGTTCTGTTTTTGAAGTGTTTGGTGTGAAAGGGTAGAGACAGTGCAAAAGGGCAGAACACGCATAATAAATTCACATGCAAACCACTTCGTGACACATACCGTTTAAAGGCACAGTAAGCCTCCCGTAAATCATCACAGATACTGTCAGGCTTTTACACACAGTACAAACACCCTTCCATTTGAACGCTCACCAAACGGGAACAGCCTAGGTGCCCTCCGTAAAGAGCGAGCAATTTTCAAAGAATTTCTTTGTGCGTGGTTTATCTTACCCCTGAGGCATCGTGAACCCGTGTGATCTGGGTGGCCGAGTGGTAACGCACTTGCGCTCGGAAGCGAGAGATTGCGAGTTCGACCCTGGGTCAGGGCGTTAGCAATTTTCTCCCCCATTTCCTAACCTAGGTGGTGGGTTCAAGTGCTAGTCTTTCGGATGAGACGAAAAACCGAGGTCCCTTCGTGTACACTACATTGGGGTGTGCACGTTAAAGATCCCACGATTGACAAAAAGGTCTTTCCTGGCAAAATTGTACAGGCATAGATAAAAATGTCCACCAAAATACCCGTGTGACTTGGAATAAAAGGCCGTGAAAAGTAGGATATGCGCCGAAATGGCTGCGATCTGCTGGCCGATGTGAATGCGTGATGTATTGTGTAAAAAAAATTCCATCTCACACGGCATGAATAAATTGCATAAAAAAAATAAAAAAATAAAACAATCCCTGCGCTTAGAACTGTACCCACGGAATACGCGCGATATAAGCCTCATATTGATTGATTGATTGATTGATCCAGTTTCCCTTTTTCACTAATGTAGTGGTCAGTTAGTAATTTGAATGCGACTCGATGTGAGCTTATCTGCAATAGCACGTTATTATGTACCTCTGACTTATGCACGAAACAAACGGCTGTGGTTCACAAGAAATCTAGCGATGGCTTTTGACTGTTGAGAGGAACTGGCGATATGCATAAACCGTCGTCTGCTACGAGAACCACTGCCTTGCGTGACCCTGCTTCCGGGCTTTTCTTTTTTCAAACTTTCAAAACTTCGAATTGTACTGATCTTGTCTTGATGAAAAAAGAATTCTTTTATGATTTAAGAATTTTTGTGTAACAAGCTGTCAATTTATTATTTAGATTTTAAAAGTTAGGTCTAGCACAAATAAACGCACCACGGTCCAAAAAGTGTCCGAGACAATCCGCAAAATTAATTCTTTAAAAATTGCTCGCTCTTTACGTAGGGCACCTAGGATGTTTCCGTTTGGTGAGCGTTCAAATGGAAGGGTGTTTGTACTGTGTGTAAAAGCCTGACAGTATCTGTGATGGTTTACGGGAGGCTTACTGTGCCTTTAATATGTACATATCGGGATTTTTCAGCTTTTGGACCCTTGGAGCCCTCTAACATTCTGCAGTGGACCCTCTAACAATGGAAAGTGCGGGTCCCGGGACCCTCTAAAAATGGAAAGTGGGGGTCCCGGGACCCTCTAAAAATGGAAAGTGGGGGTCCCGGGACCCTGTAGGAAGGTCGTCCATGGGGAGCCCTCAATTGATTCTATCCATGGGGAGCCCTCAATTGATTCTATCCATGGGGAGCCCTCAATTGATTCTATCCATGGGGAGCCCTCAATTGATTCTATCCATGGGGAGCCCTCAATTGATTCTATCCATGGGGAGCCCTCAATTGATTCTATCCACGGGGAGCCCTCAATTGATTCTATCCATGGGGAGCCCTCAATTGATTCTATCCATGGGGAGCCCTCAATTGATTCTATCCATGGGGAGCCCTCAATTGATTCTATCCATGGGGAGCCCTCAATTGATTCTATCCATGGGGAGCCCTCAATTGATTCTATCCATGGGGAGCCCTCAATTGATTCTATCCATGGGGAGCCCTCAATTGATTCTATCGCTGCATACTATCGATCCCGCGGGATTGTAACCCGAAATTTCGTGGGGAAATTCCACTGGAGCAGTATGGATACCAAGTAAAAATATTATTCTGAATTTTGGAACGTTATCAGTCGATCTGTGTTTGGATCAGCATCATTCTCCACAGACTGTCTCTTCACCATTTTCAGGCTTTTCATGTGTCGGAATTCTGGTCACCTGACAATGCTGACTTCCGGTTGCACTGTGAGGCTGCGCAGTGGGGCAGTAGGACGCACTTCCCTCAGCCTGTGACAGTGGATGAAGTGGGTCCCACTGTTCTTACCGGGCCTCACTACTTGAGAGGTTGGCGTGTGTGTGTGTGTGTGTGTGTGTGTATGTGTGTGTGTGTGTGTGTGTGTGTGTGAGTGTGCGTGCGTGTGTGTGTGTGAGGGTGTGTGTGTGTGTGTGTGTGAGTGCGTGTGTGTGGGTGTGTGTGTGTATGTGTGTGTGTGTGTGTGTGTGTGTATGTGTGAATGCGTGTGGGTGCGTGTGTGTTTGTGTATGTGTGTTTGTGTGCGTGTGTGTGTGTGTGTGTGTGTAAGAGTGTGTGTGAGTGTGTAAGAGTGTGTGTGTGTGTGTGTTTGTGAGTGTGCGTGCGTGTGTGTATGTGTGAGGGTGTGTGTGTGTGTGTGTGTGTGTGAGTGTATGTGTGAATGCGTGTGTGTTTGTGTATGTGTGTTTGTGTGCGTGTGTGTGTGTGTGTGTAAGAGTGTGTATATGTGTGTGTGTGTGTGTGTAAGAGTGTGTGTGCGTGTGTGTGTGTAAGAGTGTGTGTGTGTGTGTGTGTGTGTGTGTGTGTGTGTGTGTGTGTGTGTGTGTGTGCCTGTGTGTGTGTGACACTTGATGAAGTGGGTCCTACTGTTCCCACCGGGCATCACTACTTGAGAGGTTTGATCTATGATTTACAGATGATGAACACCTGAAAATTAGGCAGGATCACTTGATACAATATTATGATCACTTGATAATTACAATAATTATTGTCGCGTGGAAATGAATAGTTTTCATTCGGGCTCACTTCAAGACGTGATGCTGCGTTGTTTTGTCAAGTGTGTTGTTGTTATTGTGTCGTGTTGTGTTGCTTTATGTTGCACAAATACACACATGCACAATTAAATGATTCGGGAACGCGATTCTGTACCTGCTGCAAGTACGTACCTGATACGTATTGTGGATGTCAAGGGTAAAACACAACGACACACAAATAGACAGTATTCAGGTCGTCCTCTATTTTCCAGCCCAAAGACACGCTCCAACAACGCACCCATCACCTACACCTATGTCCTGTGAGAGGACCACCAAGGCCCCCGCCACATCCACCCCAGGCGTGTCCTACCTTCCTGACGGTACCGCCCCCAACCATCTGTACCCAGATATCCCGAAGGAAGGTGAGGCGACTGCAATGAGGTTTTCGAGATGTTCACGAACAAGAATCGACTCCTTCGTCTTGGCCTGACTGAGTGTATTTTCAGTGTACACTGTTTTACTTTTTTTTAAAACACGACTGTTTTAAAGGTGTTTTAAATGTCTTCTCGTTGTGCGATAATCTGTATCACTACGCGTCTGTTCAGGCTTAATACAGAAGCAATGAGTGAAATAATCCTTTCGCTTTGAGACATACCAAAACTCAAGAGCAGTTTTTGGTGGGATTATTTGCTGGATTAATGTACATGATGTGATGCCACACGACTGTAGAGTGGCATTGTGGTAATAATTATAAAGCGTGCCTCACGCGGTAGTGGACTTGGTTCAACCAAACTACGGGACATATCCAAATGTCTGACTTTTCCAAACGCTCTACAGCTAGTGTACCGAGCTGGAAATGGGTATTCAGGGCAGGGGAAGGTGAAGACGGTGGGGCGGGGATATAGCTCAGTTGGTAGCGCGCTGGATTTGTATTCAGTTGGCCGCTGTCAGCGTGAGTTTGATCCCAGGTTGGGCGGAAATTTATTTCACAGAGTCAACTTTGTGTGCAGACTCTCTTCGGTGTCCGAACCTCCCCCCCGTGTACACTACATTGGGTGTGCACGTTAAAGATCCCACGATTGACAAAGGGGTCTTTCCTGGCAAAATTGCTTAGGCACAGTTAATAATTGTCTACCTATACCCGTGTGACCTGGAATAATAGGCCGTGAAAGGTAAATATGCGCCGAAATGGCTGCAATCAACTGGCCGTATAAAATTTCATCTCACACGGCATCACTGCAGAGCGCCTAGAACTATACCCACGGAATATGCGCGATATAAGACTCATTGATTGATTGATTGATTGATTGAAGACAGCTAGGGAGATGAGATCGGCACCAACCTCATAAAGCTGACCCGAGAGCAATTGGGTTCTCCAACATCTCGCATATCCCCTTGGACCAAAATCGTTGTGGGACTAGCTTTAGCCTTAACCTTTTTTTAAGATTCAGAACAGCTCAGAGCACTGTTGAGGCAAAGATTTGTCTTTGTGTCGCAGATAAGGATTTAAACAGTCAAATCAGTCAAAAAGGGGCTCCGTGCACCTGGATGTGAGAAGTCAGTAACATTTACCGTCACATTATCTACCCAGGGTGCTGGCTGATCACGGAGAGTTGTCCTAGCCATCCCTCAAGCCAAGGCAAGCACAAGGACGACCTGGGCACACAGAACGGGACAGAGGAAGGATGCTTGGCACGTGCAGCACAGCAGTGGAAATGGTGCGGCTCACCGGGCTATCACCAAGTCGTTGCTGTTTATGGACCAACAGGTGATGTTTTTGTAGCTTGAATGGCTGTTGTTTCTGTCTGTCTGTCTGCCTGTCTATCTGTCTGTCTGTCTGTCTGTCTGTCTGTCTGTCTGTCAGTCTATCTGTGTTTCGGTCTGTCTGTCTTTCTGTTTGCATAAAATGCCCGGTTCAGGGGGAAAGGCCAACTTCCCTCAGCATAATCTCTCACTGATCTTATGTCTGTCTTGCTGTTGTTAATGTTGTTTTTATTGTCCGCGTTTGTGTTGTTGCTGCTACTTATGCAACTAACCCACCTGAGAGATTCAGCTGATAGCATGCAACTAACCCACCTGAGAGATTCAGCTGATAGCATGCAACTAACCCACCTGAGAGATTCAGCTGATAGTATGCAACCAACCCACATGAGAGATTCAGCTGATAGCATGCAACTAACCCACCTGAGAGATTCAGCTGATAGCATGCAACTAACCCACCTGAGAGATTCAGCTGATAGCATGCAATTAACCCACCTGAGAGATTCAGCTGATAGCATGCAACTAACCCACCTGAGAGATTCAGCTGATAGCAAGATTAGTCAAACACAGTGTTGCTTTCCAATGACACTGCCAACATAAATTAGGCTTGGTCGGTCGGCTTTTTTTTAACATTTTTTATTTGTATTGCATTTTGATATTATATTCACACAGTCGCATATATATGGCTTTTTATTAGACAGAAATCGTGCGAGCTCTATCCCCTGGATGTCGGGGAAGAGAAAGTTTCCTTGGATAGTCTGCAATACAGATAGGATCGGTCGGGGGAATCGGAAACATTGTTTTTAAAAATGTTGTCCTCAGTCAAAAATACCAGTATACACCTGCAACAGAAATGAAGACAACTTAACACTAAAAGTAAAAATGACAGTATATACCTACAACAGAAATGAAGACAACGTGTGACTAACAGTAAAATACCAGTATACACCTACAACAGAATTGAAGACAACGTATGACTAACAGTAAAATACCAGTATACACATACAACAGAAATGAAGACAACGTATGACTAACAGTAAAATACCAGTATACACCTACAACAGAAATGAAGACAACGTATGACTAACAGTAAAAATAACCAAGTATACACCTACAACAGAAATGAAGACAACGTATGACTAACAGTAAAATACCAGTATACACCTACAACAGAAATGAAGACAACGTATGACTAACAGTAAAATACCAGTATACACCTACAACAGAAATGAAGACAACGTATGACTAACAGTAAAATACCAGTATACACCTACAACAGAAATGAAGACAACGTGTGACTAACAGTAAAATACCAGTATACACCTACAACAGAAATGAAGACAACGTATGACTAACAGTAAAATACCAGTATACACCTACAACAGAAATGAAGACAACGTATGACTAACAGTAAAATACCAGTATACACCTACAACAGAAATGAAGACAACGTATGACTAACAGTAAAATACCAGTATACACCTACAACAGAAATGAAGACAACGTATGACTAACAGTAAAATACCAGTATACACCTACAACAGAAATGAAGACAACGTATGACTAACAGTAAAATACCAGTATACACCTACAACAGAAATGAAGACAACGTATGACTAACAGTAAAATACCAGTATACACCTACAACAGAAATGAAGACAACGTATGACTAACAGTAAAATACCAGTATACACCTACAACAGAAATGAAGACAACGTATGACTAACAGTAAAATACCAGTATACACCTACAACAGAAATGAAGACAACGTGTGACTAACAGTAAAATACCAGTATACACCTACAACAGAAATGAAGACAACGTATGACTAACAGTAAAATACCAGTATACACCTACAACAGAAATGAAGACAACGTATGACTAACAGTAAAATACCAGTATACACATACAACAGAAATGAAGACAACGTATGACTAACAGTAAAAAAAACAAGTATACACCTACAACAGAAATGAAGACAACGTATGACTAACAGTAAAATACCAGTATACACCTACAACAGAAATGAAGACAACGTATGACTAACAGTAAAATACCAGTATACACCTACAACAGAAATGAAGACAACGTATGACTAACAGTAAAATACCAGTATACACCTACAACAGAAATGAAGACAACGTATGACTAACAGTAAAATACCAGTATACACCTACAACAGAAATGAAGACAACTTATCACAAAAAGTAAAAATGACAATATAAACCTACAACAGAAATGGAGACAACTTATCACTAAAAGAAATAAAAACAGCTTATGCCAACAATAGGATATTTTGTTGTTTGTTTTCTTAACGCCCATCCGACCACGAAGGGCCATATCAGGGCGGTCAATAGGATATGGAGACAACTGTTCACTAAATCACATGTGTGTACCCCTACCAGGCGCCATGACGTTCAGCAAGAAGGGATGTTACTTCGCCACGTGGGGATGCGGCCACCAGGCCCCCGGCTTCCTTCGGGACAGCTACGCCGAGTCCAAGCTGAACGCGACCAGGGTGGAGGCGAACTGTCTGAGTCGAGCTGCCGGCCAGTGGGCGTGGTGTGGACACAGCCCTCAGAGACCCTACACCAGTGTGTTCGGACCCACTGGTCAGTGCGTGTTGAGACTGTCTTTCTGTCTCTGTGTGTTTCTGTCAGTCTGTCTCTGTCATACACGCACGTTCGCAAGCGTAAACTCACGCACGTAGGCACACACACGCACGCATACACGCACATGAACGTAAGTACACACACACACACACACACACACACACACACACACACACACACACACACACACACATACATGCGCGTGCATGTGTTCACATCCAACCGGAGTAGAGTTACCCCTCAGTGGGCATTGTGTGGGTCCTCACAAGGATGACCTCAAACCAGTAGACCTAATTGCGTGACGTCCAGGAAAATACTGCGTAATAAACGGAATGAAAAAGTGCTTTTCTCAGTTTTCAGTCCCACGTGCGCTCCAGTGCGGAGAACTAAAACACTTCGCAGCAAACTGCGACTCACCCACATGTTCTTAATTTGCCGAAACAGATCTGCGAATGTTTAACCTGATATGATCTCCACACGAGAAGGAATGTGCCTCCAAAACACTGAGGCTTCATCAGTCACTTTTTACACGTGCAGGGGCATTTAGAACGGCAGGAGCGGGCTGTTGGGTCAAGGTCAGGTCATGTCCAGCTCACCGTGACCTTGAGGGTTACTTCTTTGACGCCTGGGGGGCAACCAACCGTGACACAGGTGAGTACGCTCTTTCCCATAGCGGGCAGTTTATAAACGTTGTAAAATCAACATGTTGGAAGTCTGAGGACACGTGGAATGGCTCATCTGTTTTTGGATTTTGGATTCATTTATAGACTAACTAAATATTTCTTTGTCCTTTCTTTCGTTTCTGCAAGGTGCTGACTTTCGTTTGTGCATTGTTGATGGTGAATGCATGTTAATTTATTTTTAATATACTTTCTTATGTGATAACCAATGTGCTGTATTTTCTCAGGACAAAGAACAAATGTTTATTTTGAATGTTTTATGTATGTTATTATTACGGACACAAACGCTCAGCAATGCAATTTCTCTTTTAGAGATTAATAAAGTTATTGTATTGTATTGTATTGTATTGTATTGTATTGTATTGTATTGTATTGTATTGTATTGTATTGTATTGAATAACAAGTTTACTTTTTGCCTACTCCTTTAGGGACGGAGAAGGAAGAATGCTTCCAGCGCGCAGGCGACTACTGGGCCCAATGCGGTTCCCACAGCAACGCTCCTGTAACAGCCTACTTCCGGCCTGATGGTAGCAGCCACACTGCTCCCTAGGTTAACGTTATTATTGTATTGACAGCGGTTAGTTTCACTGTTAGTTTGGCCTTCCATAATCAACGCTTACTAAAATAAATATATCTTGATACGGAGTTCAGGGGTTTATCTATATGGAGTTGATCGTTTCCTTGCTTGACCCGTGTGTGCGCGCGCGCGCGCGTGTGTGTGTGTGTGTGTGTGTGTATGTGTGTGTGTGTGTGTGTGTGTGTGCGTGCGTGCGTGCGTGCGTGCGTTGGGGAAGGAAGGAGGCATACAGTATGTTTGTATGTGTGTTTGTCTCTGTCATTCTGTGTGTTGTGTGCCTTTCTTGTGTTTGCGTGTATCTGTATGTCTGTATCTCTCTCTGCCGTTGTGTATCTGCGTTACTGAGTGCGATCGCACACTACTCAGAACAGCACAACTCATGAAATGCGTCACCGCCCTGATATGGCTCTTCGTGGTCGGCTGGGCGTTTAGCAAACAAACAAACAAAAATGAAATGCGTCTTTTCTATTGATAGCCCAGTTTTTGATTTAGCCTTGAGTTTGACAGACAATGCGAGAATATTGAGTCTGCGTTGTACTATTAGCCAAAATTCTTCAATAAAAGATCATTCAGAAAGGGCCTTGACACGTTTCTTAATTCGAGCTAGGTATTTAAAATGCCATTGCACCGGCAAGAACAACAAGTCACGTAAAGCAATATCAAAACATTGACTAAACCGGCTGCAGGGATAAAGGAATGAAAAGCACACGGTGGATTTTTCGTTTACCGACACTTTTAAGTACTGGGCTGGCCAAAACTCGTAGACTGAGACCGCTCGGCTTGGTCTCCGGGAAGCAGACAAACAATGAAATTATTTTGCACGAAACGAACTTTCTCAGTGTAGCTTTTAGCGCATTTTTAATTCAAACACAACAGATGTATATTTTCATATTTTCGTTTCAAAGTGGTACTAAAAAATACAATGCAACTTTTCTTGAATCTGTGATTGCAATTTTAATTTCAAGCAAAATTTTAATGAGCACATTGGTTATTTGATGTTTTAGCATTCGAACTGAAATATGTACAATCAAAGTCAAGTCAAATATTTTATTGAAATCCTATTGTCTAGACCGGGTAAAAGATTTTTTAACCGAAGAAAAAAATGAATTAACTTGATTGGAAATGCGGTCACCATAGTGTGGCCTCAACTTTTTAAAGGACGGATATAACGTTATCAGTGAGATTTATTGAATAAAATGGAAAGAAACCAAACACGTGTAGAGATATCATATGGAAGAATTCTTGTGCAAAGTTTCATAATCGCCTGTTCAGTACTATGCTCTCAGAAATGTCTGTTCCAATTTTCATATCAATTCGTTCGGTAGTTTTTGAGAAATACCTTTAACAGACAGACAGAGACACACATACACACACACACACACACACACACACACACACACACCCATGTATATGTATATACACACACACATACATACATACACACACACACGCACGCACACACACACACACACACACACACACACACGCACGCACGCACACACACACACACACACACACACACACACACACACACACACACACACACAATACATCGGGAGACAAACTTCGTTCTATGCTCTCGTTAAAATATTCAGTCAAAAGCAACGAAGTCCGTGATATACAGGAGAAAACAGTTAACTTTGTTCTAATAATCATAATCTAGCCTTACTTTCTGACTCGTCCAAAACTGGATCATAGCCAAGATACCGTCAGATTAGAAGGGCGATTCAGGACAGCGCATTAGTTCGTAGCTCACAAGAGCGAAAGGATAGGAATGTCACGGACAGAGATATGTGTGTGTCTGGCACTGCTGTGGTCAGTGCCCTGTGTATGGTCAGACACTGTACACATCTACGTCAGTCCAACGGGATCCGATTCCAACGATGGGTAAGTTTGAACACACGTGGATGCCTGATATTAAGTGGGTGAAGTCAACTTGGCTAAGTCTGTTTCACGAAGCTCGCCGCACAAAGCTTTAGTCCTACATTTTCGGTAAAAAAAAGACTGCGATGTCCATTGTTCGTATTTCTCACGAAAAAGCGTCAACTTATCTGTGATGATTTACGACATTAAATCAATGCAATCTTTCAATTTCGTTGAAGCTTGTAATTTCTCTTTTAAAGATGAATAAAGATTATTGTATTGTATTGTATTGTATTGTAAGTGTACCAAGTCTGTAGATTTATGCAAATCTAAGACATTTGTCCCAAATCGTAGTTTATATCTTGTTGCTACACAGTATACAGTTGTTTTAAATGACTTCTTCTACATTTATGTTCACACATTTTGTGGGACAAATCACATCCAGAGCTACGCTACAGTGATGCATTTAGCACCCAAGACAATTTCTGATAACACCGCCAGTGACGACTTTCATTTGTTTTCATTCTGCGTCGATGCATGCAATACATACCGTATACAGACACTCTGTGAAGATGAAAATTATACGCATGCGATATGTCTGCTGTGTTGAAATATATGTTTGGATTTGGCTATTAATAACACACACCTTTATCAGCCAATCATCTTCCCACCCTGTGAAAACTTTGAACCATGTGGTGGACACGATGCTTGGTCAAGATGGTGTACGTGGAAACTGTGAGTATGAAGAAGTTGATTTGATTGACGTATTCATGTGTTATTACACCCCCGGTATAGGGGTGTGTATAGGATTCGGTCGATGTGTTTGTTTGTTTGTTTGTGTGTTTGTGTTCGCATATAGATCTCAAGAATGAACGGACCGATCGTCACCAAACTTGGTGAACAGGTTCTATACATTCCTGAGACGGTCCTTACAAAAATTGGGACCAGTCAAACACACGGTTACGGAGTTATTGGTGGATTAAGATTCTACAAGGACTTATAGAGGGACATATTAATGGTCAAAGGGAAATAACCTTCTCAGTTGGTGGCAGTGAGAATGGTTATTTCCCTTTGACCAACGGGGGTGTTTTTCCTACCTCGGAGGAATTTCTTGTTGTGTTTGGTCTGTACGCGATGCGATGTGGTGCTGAAAGAAACATGTCCATGTTTATGCATAATAAATAATGGAAGTTAAATTCTTTACGATATCTTATCTCAATATTTTTTTTTCTCGCGAAGAAGCAATGTTTATTGATATGCTTTACAGCATGGCAGCAAAACCAACCTTATGTTAACTTCACTACCTCACTATCATACAAAACATCATTCCGTTTAGCTGAACAAAAGTGACTACGAATGGGGTGTCTGATGTATGTTTGCTCATTTAGAAAGTTTCACATCCATGCATGCATTCATTCATTATATTCTTATTCGTTCATATATGAATGCATTATCCATGTATGTCCATTTATTTCAGCGGTGTTCGTGGAGTTGATGCAAGGTTACCATGACCTGTCCTCCACCTTGCATATCCAGTCTACCAGTGGTACCGTCGTCTTCAGAGCCTACCAGGGACAGGAAGTGCATGTGGTGAGTGTTTGATGAATTCATGTCAATACAATAGTGAGGATAATGAGAATAGATAAATAGATAAATCCTTGAGATCTGGGGTGAAGCCAAAGGAATGTAGACTACATTAGCATTTAGCTCGTTCGACAAGGGAAGGTTGTGCTGTTAACTGAATACAAATAATGTACAAGTACACAGCACCGGGAACTTGGGTTATTTTGATTCAAATCTATTTTTGCCAAACCTCTTCCGAGAAATACCTCCGACACTGCTGCCGAACAATTCTTTTTGTGAAGTTTGTTTCGTGTTGTTCATCGTCAGGTCCCACCTATCTCGAACAATGATAAATGTCGTACAAGACCAGCGCCCTTCCATTATGTGCAGGTCGTAACAGTTTGAGTGGTCAAGGGTGCTCATTTTGTTCGAAATCTCTGATGGACTTATATTACAGGGGCGAACAGTGTCTGAGAAAATAATGTTTGATCATTAAGGTTGGTTAATCCCTGATTGCTAAACAGATCATTAAGGTTGGTTAATCCCTGATTGCTAAACAGATCATTAAGGTTGGTCAATCCCTGATTGCTAAACACCAATAAACATTTTCCACTGTTCTGTTTGTTTATGTAGCAGAGTATTACTGAAGAAAAAAAAATCCAAAAACAGTCAGCTTCTTTAGATTGTCTCAGTCTCGCTTGTGTCTTCCGAACGATCTGGACAATTTGTCAGATAAGTTTATTTTCTGTATTTTAAGTGTTTGTCTGTCCACTTAAAAGACCGTTGCGTTGAAGAAAAGTCATTGGCCAGTGTGTTTTTTTCGGTAGTTCAACTCACTGAGCCTCGCTAGAACCAGGGATGGCCGAATCAATCAATCAATCAATCAATCAATCAATCAATCAATCAATCAATCAATCAATCAATCAATCAATCAATCAATGAGTCTTATATCGCGCATATTCCGTGGGTACAGTTCTAGGCGCTCTGCAGTGATGCCGTGTGAGATGAAATTTTATACGGCCAGTAGATTGCAGCCATTTCAGCGCATATTTACCTTTCACGGCCTATTATTCCAAGTCACACGGGTATAGGTAGACAATTATTAACTGTGCCTAAGCAATTTTGCCAGGAAAGACCCTTTTGTTAATCGTGGGATCTTTAACGTGCACATTCAATGTAGTGTACACGGGGGGAGGTTCGGACACCGAAAATGTTAACTCGCCAGCCGGGCGAGTAACTTCAAGAAAGTCACTAGCCCGCCAGAAATTTCGCTGGCTCCATACCTACCACGGTTGCTACATCTGCAGTGTTAATAATTATGGCCGTGAAACTCGATATTACAACCAACAGTGTTGCATTGGACCAGAATGTTCACTGGCCAGCCCGGCGAGTTGCCAGGCGGTTTCTACTAGCCTGGCGGATTTTATCATCGAACCTGGCGATCAGGCGGACGATTTGGCCAGCCCTATAGTACGAATCTTTCTATGCCCGAACTTTTTTCTTACGTAGGTAGGAGGCAAACGCCTTCCCAGCAGCAACTTTCATCACGTGACCGACTCCCACGTGCGGGACAGGCTGCCACAAGAGTCACGTGACAAAGTTCTGGAAGTGGACCTGACAGCGGCTGGCATAACAGACCTGGGCACTCTCAGGAATTACGGGTTTGGAATCAGCTGGACGGCTCCTCTGGAAATATTTATCAACGGCAATGCTCTCAGGCTGGCGGAATGGCCAAATATAGTGAGTTTTTCTTGTTGCAGTCTGCGCTGTTGTGTTTTTGTCCTTTTTTCTTTTGGTTGGTTATTAAGTTGTTGTTGTTGTTGTTTTTGGACGAAACAGAAACGCCCTGCAGGCAAACGAAGAAACTAACATACATGCAGTAACTCCTAAAGCAAGACTCTTGAAATGCAAGAAGAAACTAACATACATGCAGTAACTCCTAAAGCAAGACTCTTGAAATGCAAGAAGAAACTAACATACATGCAATAACTCCTAAAGCAAGACTCTTGAAATGCAAGAAGAAACTAACATACATGCAGTAACTCCTAAAGCAAGACTCTTGAAATGCAAGAAGAAACTTATTGTTGCGCCTCAAATCTTTTTTTCTCTCTTTATCCAGAACTTCATCAACATAAAGTCGATTCCCGACGGTGCAAGCGGCAGTCGCTTCACCTATGACGCAGGAGGTCGTGACGTCAACTGGGCCAAGGAGACGGAGCCCTGGGTGTATGGGTGGTGGCAATGGGGGTGGGCGGACCGCTCTCTACCCGTATCTCACGTTGACTCTCACACCCACACCATCACGCTGAAAGAAAAACCTCACTACCAGCTTAGTGTGGGTATGTCATGACTCCACTAACCACGTTTAGTCAAAAGCAGAACAATGGTGACTGCGCGAGAGAGCGAGAAATAAAAAGACCAATCAATACTGTACTCACGTTTTTGACGTAGACGAAACAAATAACAAAGCGTGTCGACCACTGGGGTCTTACTCAGGCACAAAACAAAGGAAGACCCCAGTGGTCGCTTTGTTATTCGTTTCGTCTTCGTCAAACACGTGAGTACATTATCGTTTGGTCTTTTTATGTCATGTTTATTCAGCCCGTGAGAATAAAAACGTAGAGAGGAGCTGATTGTAACACAAGACTGGTGCTAACAGAGAAGATAACTCCGGTACGATTGAACCCAGCAAGTCTATTTTGTGGCGGGTATATATGGTACTTTCGAGAATGTATAACAACACTTCTCTGAAAAGAAAGAGAAATGTTCAAGTACTGACATGCTTTACAAGAATGCCAAGTAGGGCGAGTAGTTAAGATCGTAACAAAGTCGTTATCCAAAGTCTTATCTGTATTGATGTTTTTGCTGACATTATCGCTCTGTCTGTCTGTTTCTCGCTGCCTCTGTCTGTCTTTCTGTCACTATCTGTATACCTGTCTCTCCCTGTGGCTCTCTCCTCCCTCTCTTTCTCTCTCTCTCTCTTTCTATTCGTCTGTTGTATCTCTATCTCTCTCTCTCTCTCTCTCTCTCTCTCTCTCTCTCGCTCGGTTTGTTTCTCTCTCTCATTCTCTCTCTCCCCCCCCCCCCTCTCTCTCTCTTTCTCTCTCTTTCTCTTTCCCTCTCTCTCTCTGTATCCTCCCCTTGTCAAGTAGTGTATTAATGTCTGTCTATAAATTGTTGTCTTTTACACACGGAAGGGAATGGTTTTAACTCAGCTCGTCAAATGCAATTACTATAACATACTTATTTCGTTCATCCAGGTCACTATGACCCGTCCAAACCCCACGGCCAGGCATCGGGCAATGCTCAGGGTGGCTACTTCAGAGTGGTCAACATGCTGTGTGAGATTGACCAGCCCGTGAGTGCTAGTTGAAATGCATGAATGAATTTCCCAGGGAGAAACAGCACCAAAGAATAGAAACACGCTTATATAGATTGCTTGGCTCAGATTAAGTGAATCTATCTTTCTCTCTCATTGCCTCTCTCTCCGTCTGTGTGTGTGTCTCTCTCTCTCTCTCTCTCTCTCTCTCTCTCTCTCTCTCTCTCTCTCTCTCTCTCTCTCTCTCTCCTCTTTCACTCTCTATTTGCCCCTTCCCCGTATCTCTTTCCCCTACCCTCACTCCCTTCCCCACCATCTCTCTCCCTCCCTCCCTCCCTCTCTCTCTCTTTCTCTATCTCTCTCTCTTTCTCTCTCTCTCTTTCTCTCTCTCTCTCTCTCTCCCCCCTCCCTTTCTGTGCGCCTCCACCATTGCTACAGAATAGAAATACACACAAAACAGTACCTCTCAGTTCTATTTACATCGCTGTTTTCACCTTGTCACACAAAGGCCATTCCTACATGTATGCAAGATGCGATAATGAGTGCTGGTGTGTATACATGCAAAGTTTCTACGCTGTAAGTTGGAGAGTGCTAATATTTCACACACAAACATTCTTAAATACGATCACTGTTACCGGTAGTTAACTAGACGTTTTCATTCTTCCAGGGAGAATACTACATAGACAGAACACACAAGAAGTTATACGTGTGGCCCAATACTCCACATCAGACGCTGACGTCATCAGATATTGTGTATGCGTCACTGCTTCAAGAATGTGTCATGTAAGTTAAATGTCTGATATAAACTAGTAGAGCAGGAATTATTTGAGACAGAAAAAGTATGTACAAAGCAAATGGTTATAAATCGTATTGTAAACACAGAAGCTATAATTCAATCAAATCAGGTAAGCTGAAGTATGATATGCACATTAATCATAATCATCATAAGTAAGAACGTTTAAGATCCTTCGCAGGCGGTGTTCCTCGTGTATTTGGTCATGGTGCACACGTGATCAAAAACGGGCGCTCATTTACATGTTTCAAGCCCATAGTGTGAAGACGCAGGTGACTATAAGGCCAACAAAAAAAAATTGTCTGTTTAGGGTAACCCGACCGACCCTATCGATTTGGCGCCGACCCAAAAACTTTTTTTTGATTTCAAAAAAAAAAAGAAAAAAAAAGAGGTAAAAATGCTAAAAAGAGACAGTTGGCGTTTCTTTCTCTCCCTTTCTCTCTGTTTTATTTATACGTTAGTTTTGAAACATGTATTCATCAAATATAAGAAGTGAATGTTCAGCCAACATAGCATTTACAAAAAACAAAAACAAAAACAAAACTTTACCTACCTACCGACCCTACTTTTTTTGGTCATGTTACCCTAAACAGACAATCTTTTTTTTGGCCTAATATATCCGTTTCTCTTTTGATTGAAAATATCCATTGAATGCCATTTGTGGATATTTTGTATCTCATTTCAGAATTGAAAGCACAGCTCAGCACGTACAATTTCAGGATATAAGTTTGGAGGCATGCCGTCACAGTGGATTTGTACTGAGAAATGCACGGAATATCACATTCCAAAGCATGGAAATAAAAAATACAGGTAAGTTGAATTCTATAACAAGCGCACCAAAATTACAATCAGTTGACAGTGTAAACATTTATTTCTTGAAATACTTGATTACTTGTCTTCTACTTGTCTTCTGTACTTCTAGCTTTATATCTTATACTACCGCCCTGATATCAATCAATCAATCAATATGAGGCTTATATCGCGCGTATTCCGTGGGTACAGTTCTAAGCGCAGGGATTTATTTATTTTAATTTTTTTTATTTTTTTTTTTAATGCAATTTATATCGCACACATATTCAATGCCGTGTGAGATGGAATTTTGTTACACAATACATCAGGCATTCACATCGGCCAGCAGATCGCAGCCATTTCGGCGCATATCCTACTTTTCACGGCCTTTTATTCCAAGTCACACGGGTATTTTGGTGGACATTTTTATCTTGACTTACTTTGACTTATTCCTGTAGACTCCCTGTGGAGCATAGGGCCGCGGACATTTTTATCTATGTCTATACAATTTTGCCAGGAAAGACCCGGTACCCTTTTGTCAATCCGGTGGGATCTTTAACGTGCACACCCCAATGTAGTGTACACGAAGGGACCTCGGTTTTTCGTCTCATCCGAAAGACTAGCACTTGAACCCACCACCAAGGTTAGGAAAGGGGGGAGAAAATTGCTAACGCCCTGACCCAAGGTCGAACTCGCAACCTCTCGCTTCCGAGCGCAAGTGCGTTACCACTCGGCCACCCAGTCCACGTGATATGGCCCTTCGTGGTCGGCTGGGCGTTAAGCAAACAAACAAAATATATCTTATACTGCAATCAATGGGCAACATTTCCTGTGTAACCCTTCAATACTATGTCTTAGGTCTGTATTACGGACAAACCAACACAGACAAAGGGTAATCTGCAACAGTAATTGTTTAGTAACCACATGGAAACTTCGCTGATAGGAAGTAGCGTAAGTGCGCATAACTATACTTTATACATGGAACCGCTGCATTCGTGCGTGCTACAGGAGTGGACGTCTAGAAGAAGCGAATGAGAAGAAGAAGAAGATGAAACCGCTACACAGCATAGGCATTGCACTTGTGGTCAAGGGGAAACAACTGCATACTAGCCATCATATCCACTTCTTTGCCCAGTTTCAGCAAAAGGTATTGCACTTGTGGTCAAGGGGAAACAACTGCATACTAGCCATCATATCCACTTCTTTGCCCAGTTTCAGCAAAAGGTATTGCACTTGTGGTCAAGGGGAAACAACTGCATACTAGCCATCATATCCACTTCTTTGCCCAGTTTCAGCAAAAGGTATTGCACTTGTGGTCTAGGGAAAACAACTGCATACTAGCCATCATATCCACTTCTTTGCCCAGTTTCAGCAAAAGCTATGCAAGGGGTCAGTCAATAATTTCTAAGAGCCAGGAAATCAAGCTACTTTATGTCTGCAATGGTTAACAGTGTATGCCACAGTCTGACATCGTGAACTAATTTTCCAAAAGCTAAAAACTGTGGCAAAAGCAATTCAAAGAAAGCAACATTTTAAACCATTGCAATTGTTGAGATACATTGTTTTGTTTGCTTGATTGTTTGTTTGTGTCTTTGTTTGTGTCTTTGTTTGTGTCTTGTTTTGTTTGTCACAGGTGGAGCTGCCATCTCGTGTAGTGGTAACTGTCGGGCAGTGTCAGTGCTGGGATCCGATATCCATGACGTTGGAGGTGGTGTTCACATCTCAGGTAACCAAAAAACATCAGGTGCTTTACTGGGACACTTAATCATAGGCAAAATAAAACATTTGAACCTGTACGTCGACCCAGTTGACTTTGTAGTGGATAAACAAACAATGTTACATTAACAGCAAGAGTGTAGCTCAGCTCATTGCATGTTGTGTCGGAGAGGGAGCGTGGGACCATGGGGAATGGGGAGGGGGGAGGGGGGTGAGAAAACAGTTGAATAGGTACAACAAGGCAGTAACTACAAATGGTGTATCTGTGTCTTGACGTTTGCTATGTGTCCAAGAGGAGGGGGCACCTTATCCCAAAAGCCTGGTCAGAGTTGAGGTGGTCAACCGAACAATGTTATGTGTTCACGAGGAGGGGGCACCTTATCCCAAAAGCCTGGTCAGAGTTGAGGTGGTCAACCGAACAATGGTATGTGTTCACGAGGAAAGATATATAGGTTACACACTCCGAGTTCTGAATATCGTGCATAAAAAATATTTTCCCCAGGGTTGAGGCTCGGTAATACCTGAAAATCGAGCCGAGGGAAAATATGCACGATATTGAGAACTCGGAGTGTGTAACCTTTATATCCAATCCAAAAGCCAGGTCAGATTTGAGATGGTGAGTCGAGCCGCTTACACGAGGAGAAAGTTACCTCTAACCTGCTGATTTGTATACACAAAACATTTAAATGACTGTGGGTGAGGTGAACAAAGTTGAAAAACAAACAAAATCTGTACTCACCAATACGAGGACAGAACACACACACACACACAATGTCGACATTTTCTTCCCTGGAGGCTTATTCAGGACTTACAAACAAATACAGAGCTAAGGGGAGAAAAAAAAGCAAAAGCAAACTATAAAATCAAAGATTGGAATCAACATCTACAATATTTCCATAATGATGATTGGCAGGAGGAGATCGCAAGAACCTGGTGTCGTCAGACAACGTGATCAGTGACAACCACATCTGGCTCCACGCGCGTGTTGGTGCCCAGGCCAACCACGGGATCAGGCTGGGAGGGGTTCACGGCGTTGTGTCCCACAACCATTTGCACCACGGCCAGTACACCGGCATCTGGTGGGAGGTGAGTCATCTGTAGACAGCATGCATTGCACACCACTGTGTCCCACAACCATTTGCACCACGGCCAGTACACCGGCATCTGGTGGGAGGTGAGTCATCTGTAGACAGCATGCATTGCACACCACTGTGTCCCACAACCATCTGCACCACGGCCAGTACACCGGCATCTGGTGGGAGGTGAGTCATCTGTAGACAGCGTGCATTGCACACCACTGTGTCCCACAACCATCTGCACCACGGCCAGTACACCGGCATCTGGTGGGAGGTGAGTCATCTGTAGACAGCGTGCATTGCACACCACTGTGTCCCACAACCATTTGCACCACGGCCAGTACACCGGCATCTGGTGGGAGGTGAGTCATCTGTAGACAGCATGCATTGCACACCACTGTGTCCCACAACCATCTGCACCACGGCCAGTACACCGGCATCTGGTGGAGCGTGAGTAGTAATTTAATTGTTACATCAAAATAGCAAGAGCATCATTGGACTGTGAGGTCATACACGCCATGCATAAGATAGGTGGTGTTCATCCTACTGTGTCACACAATCATCTGCACCACGGTGACAGGCATCTCGTGGTCGATATGAACATCGTCAATCGACGATGTTCGGAAATAACTCTGTCCTGTTTTGGGGGTTGTGAAAGAGTGAATACTATTGCTTTCATTGATCGAGTCATATACTTTCCCACGTGACAGTACAGGCAAGACACTAGCGAGGGGTGTGTCTGAAACACGTCAACAAGGAGCACATGTGGGAAGTTAGCGTCACAAAACGTATGAGTCATTACCCTTGCACAACCCATACAAATCCGACTGATTGAATTCAGGAGCTCGTCTATTCTCAGTTAGTAAAGTACTGTGCTTGTGATCCTTGGGTCACGGGTTCGAATCCAGGTCTGGACGAACACGGGTCAACTTTAGGTACAGACTCAGAGACGGTATCTCTATGTCCAATCACAGATAGGGCACGTTAAAGACCTCGGTAAACCGGCACGGTTGGCTTAGTGGTAAGGCGTCCGCCCCGTGATCGGGAGGTCGTGGGTTCGAACCCCGGCCGGGTCATACCTAAGACTTTAAAATAGGCAATCTAGTGGCTGCTCCGCCTGGCGTCTGGCAATATGGGGTTAGTGCTAGGACTGGTTAGTCCGGTGTCAGAATAATGTGACTGGGTGAGACATGAAGCCTGTGCTGCGACTTCTATCTTGTGTGTGGCGCACGTTATATGTCAAAGCAGCACCGCCCTGATATGGCCCTTCGTGGTCGGCTGGGCGTTAAGCAAACAAACAAACAAACAAACAAAAACCTCGGTCATTCTGCCTCAAATGCAAGTTGTTGAAGAGAGATACTCATGATGCTTCTAGCTTTCAAATGGGAGGAAGCGACTCATGAGGTAATAGATCAATTAAAAAACGCCGCTGCTGTCACAAACATTTTATAATGGGAAATGCATCACTGATAGATATTTTGTCAGGCGTACCCCCCAAAAAAAAACGCCGTGTATGAACAGTTAGGACTGATTTGTGGTACGTTTTTCTTTTAGTCGATCCAGATCTATTTAAACTACTATTGTAAATGTGAATTATATTTTGCGGACGGTATAACATTGTTTTTTAAAACTTGATATTAAACCTTAATAACATGTATTTTTCAGGGCAACGATCACGTGATAGAGTATAACCACATCCATCACATGTGTTGGAACTCCAGCGACTGTGGCGCTATTCATAGCGGACGAGACTGGACCTGGGTGAGATTTATTTTCCATACTTCGATTCCATGCAGATATTCTCTTAGCTTATTAACATCATTGCTGCTATCGACATTTTTTTTCATTATTGCAATCACTACAGCATTTAGAAACCTTGTTGTTAAGAATAAATAAATACCCCAACAAACATTATATACTGTAAAAAAGAGTACACTCTCGTAAACATCAATCCTGGCTGCTCCTTTGCTTGTTTTGTGTGTGTGTTTTGTTACATTTAGTCAAGTGTTGACTACCGTAAATGTTTTAACATTGACGTGGAATCGAGACGAGGGTCGTGATGTATGTGTGTGTGTGTGTGTGTATGTGTGTGTGTGTGTGTGTGTGTGTGTGTGTGTGTGTGTGTGTGTGTGTGTGTGTATGTGTGTGTGTGTGTATACATCAATTCAGAGAAAACTACTGGACCGATCTTCATGAAATTTCACATGAGAGTTCCTGGGTATGTATCCCCAGATGTTGTTTTGATTTTTTCGATAAATATCTTTGATGACGTCATATCTGGCTTTTTGTGAAAGTTGAGGCCGCACTGTCACGCCCTCATTTTTCAATCATATTAATTGTCATTTTAGTCAAGTAATCATCGACGAAGTACGGACTGTGGAATTGAATTTCAGCTCGGCAGCGTATTAATCAGTTAATTAGTTTGCTCATTAAAGTTGTCATTAAAATCGAATTATTACTACATGTAGCAGATTTAAAAACAATTGCATCGTATTCCTTAATTTCTCCTGTTTTCAAAAACATATACAATGTCATGTTTACAGTAAACATGTGCTCAGAATTAAAGAAAATAAGAAATAAGAAATTAAGTACTGCGTTCGCGCGCTACGCGGAGACGAGCGTGACTAGTCTTGTTTTGTTCGTGTAGTTAGTCGAGACTATTTTGATATAGTCTCGGTGATGACTTTTTGTGTGTGTGTTAATCTGTTCCTTTTTTGCCGACAGCTTGACTAAATGTGTTTATATCGCTTCACGCGACTTGTTTTGGTTTAAAGTCACATTCAGACTCATGAGTTCTGAGTCAATTGTTCTTTCAGCGTGGCAACGTGATACGCCACAACCACATCCACGACGTTCAGCGTCACTTTCCCGGGGCGCCCGTGCGTGGTATCATGCTGGACGATGAATACTCCGCTGTTCTCATCGAACACAACGTCTTCTACGATGTGAGTGCGTTTCTCACATGTTGATGTTCACACGTGTCTACTCTGGAGTTCTCGCATGTGCAAATGTGTTCACTCTGGACTTCTGAATCACAGTGTGCACGTGTGTAACTTCTACTGTCAATGTGACTTGGCATTGTTGACCTTAACAGACTTCGTGATCAGAGAGAGAGAGAGAGAGAGAGAGAGAGAGAGAGAGAGAGAGAGAGAGAGAGAGAGAAAGAGAGATAGAGTGAGAGAGAGAGAGAGAGATAGAGTGAGAGGGAGGGAAGAGAGAAAGAGAGAGAGAGAGGGGGGGGAGGGAAAAAAGAAAGAGAGAGAGAGAGAGAGAGATAGATAGATAGATAGAGAGAGAGAGAGAGAGAGAGAGAGAGAGAGAGAGAGAGAGAGAGAGAGAGAGAGAGAGAGAGAGAGAGAGAGAGAGAGAGCGATAGTGATAGACAGACAAACACACATCAGAAGGACAGACGCAGATAATGACACGGTGACTATCTGTTTACTAGTCTGTCTTTGCTGAAATATGTTCTGTTACACAGAACGATATACACACGAATATCGGCGGTGGGCGTGATAACGTCATTCGTTACAACGTCATGTACAACGCCCTGGACCAGTCCATTCAGGTAGACGGGCGTGGCTTGGGGCACGGCCACGGGGAGTACCTGCGAGGAAAATTGCAGGTGGGTGCATTTTTCTTACAGCTGAAACTCTTGATTGCCTGGAGAATTTACTTATGACAATTTCAAAATCAAATCATAACATGATTGCATCAAAACTGAGAAAAAGGTCTCGATGGAAGGCAATTATCTTGCTGCAATTCAAACGGCAATATACAGCGGTTGTGTCCCTTATCAGAGTATCGTTTGCTTTAGTATATGACCCGGCTTGCGAGCCTTTATATCACAGGAAAAAAGTCTTTCTACCGCTCTTTCATCGAGTCTGTCATCACTTTTGGTTTTGTGTCCTGGTATGGAGGTCTGAGTGTGAAGAACAGGAATGTCTTAGTGCGAATGGTGAATGTCAGTAGCAAGGTGATTGGCAGGCAGCAAGCAAGTGTGGAGTCCCTGTATGAAAAGCGTGTGGTGAGAAAGAGTAGGCGGATAGCTTCAGATAGGTCCCATGTCCTAGCCCACCTCTATGAACTCCTTCCCTCTGGCCGTAGACTTCGCACGCACAAAGCTAGGACACTCAGGCTGCAAAACAGCTTCATCCCCAAATCCATCACCCTTAGCAACATGTAAACACATCCACATACCCGACTCAGCCCCTCTTCTGCCAGTGCAATCAGTAGTAATGTACATGTATGTATTGGTTTTATGTACAACCGTATATTTCCTGCGATATAAGCGCAGTGCTTTAAAGATGTCCATGTTATATAGTGCTATATGTTTTATGTAAAATCAATGTCTTGTTTGTATTATTGTTATGTACCACCCCTGAATTTCTCTATGAGATAATAAAGTATTCTTATTCTTATTCTTATTTAAAGTGGATTCCATCGTAAAAAAAACCAAAAAAACAGTCCAAAACCCAGGCTTTCTTTCCCCAAACGTTTGATTCAAAACATCGTGTCTCGCTGTTTAGATATAAAGGTTACATCCCCGCTCGTGGCTCGCATTACATTAAATCCATGCATCAGTTGACCGCGAAGTCTTTTTTGCAAAAAACTCTGTGTCAGAGCTTCGTGCAGCCAGCTTCGCGACCTCGCCCAATCAATTTCCAACCAATCATAGTCTAAATCAAGGCTTTAGACTATGAAATACATCATTGCTGACAAAGCCTCAAGTGTCAATTTAACCTGCATATTCGTACCTGCTGTCTCGAAATGGAAACGGGCATGTAACATGTTCACATTTCTCTGCAGCATACCCCATACCGCACGGACTTGTGGAAATCTCGCTACCCGAAGCTGTACAGTATTCTTGACCATCATCCCGAGGCCCCAGAAGGTATTCTTCTATTAATTCATACAACAATACGTTCATGCCTCAATAAGATCATATCACCCCCTCCTACATCAGCTCCACTGGTTGCCCGTTCCTGCCCGTATCACCTACAAAATCAACACTCTCACCTACAAATGCCTCCATGGTCTCGCCCCTGCCTATCTCTCCGACTCTCTTTCTCTCTATGTCCCTTCACGAACACTCAGATCATCTGCCGACTCCCTCAAGCTCAACATCCCCCACACCAAACTCAAAACAGCAGGTCAACGCTCATTTTCTTTCCAAGCACCTAGCCAATGGAACACACTACCTCTCCCCCTCCGTCAACAACAGTCCCTCGAATCATTCAAATCTGCACTCAAGACATTCCTTTTTTCCAAATAATCCATGCATTCTACACTGCCCACCCCATCCCACCCTGAATAACTGTACATATTGTAATGGTTGATGGTGTGTGTGTGCTAGTGACTTTAAGTCTCCGTGTGTGTGAACGAGTGTATGTGCGCCTTGAGTCGCCTGTTGGTGAGATATGTGCGCGTTATAAATATTCGTATTATTATTATTATTATTATTATGCCTAGAAAATGGAGTTTTAAGCATACTGTTTTACCAAAATCAAAAAACAAGAAAGGTAGGCCTAAGTTGTTGGAACGTTTGTTATTGACAACACAATACGTTACATTTTGTTAATAACAAACATTCCAACAACTTACCTTTCTTGTTATTTTATTCTGAATTTGTTTTTGGATTTGTTCATACTTCTTGACATTCTAAATGGCTGTATATGCCTGTGGAACAGAACAGAAAACCTGGCTTGGTATTCAATATGTATGTGTAAGCATATAACTATCAGGTACTCATTTTTTGATGGTTAAAACAGGAGTATAACATTGTTGGAATGCAAAAACGTCCTTAATACATAGACTCAGTCACTCTGAAAAAAAACCCATATTTTATCTTGCGCGGTTTACGTGTCGTCATTATGATTGATTAATCTGTAAATTTGTAGATCAAATAACGAAAGGGAAGTAATCGCTCTCTATGCATACAACATGTGTTATAGAGTAAGCGAGAGTTATACGGAACCAATATCCTGGCACCTGAGAGAATAACAAGCATTGAAATGAACAAGCGACTTTCCTCTCTTTCGTTTAAGATTCTGTTAATTTGTAGTTATACAATACCTTTTTTTTGTTCACAATTTTTGGAGTAAATTACTTCTTTCTTATTGCTTCGGCGATCCTGAGCTTTGTAATACATGTATCCGTTTAAAAACAATATATATATGTGTGTGTGTGTGTGTGTGTGTGTGTGTGTGTGTGTGTGTGCGTGTATGTGTGTGTGTATGTGTGTGTTCGTGTGTGTGTGCGTGCGTGTGTGTGTGTGTTCGTGTGTGTGTGTTCGTGTGTGTGTGTGTGTGTGTGTGTGTGTGTGTGTGTGGGTGTGTGTGTGTTTATAATTATGTGTGTGTGTGCGTGCGTGCATACTTGTGTGTGTGTGTGTGTGTGTGTGTGTGTGTGTTTATGTGTGCGTGCGTGCGTGCGTACATCCGTCTGTGTCTTTGATTTGCAGGAAATCAGATCTACACAAACGTGTTCTACAACAAAATAGGGATTGAGAGAATCCATTACAGTGGACACGGTCTGGAGAGAACAGATTACTTTGACGCCCATGACAATCACAAGGTGAGTGGATTAGCTTTTTTTTCTTCTTTGTTTTTTTAAACTTTGTTTAAACAAGGTTTTATTCAAATACACAGGATACAGTCATGCAGAGAAACAATAGGGACACGAACTCAAGCGAACGCTTATATCACGTGCCCTACGCAGTAAGAAATTAAGAATAATGGCGGACATAACATTAAATGCAAACCAAGCAAAGAACAAGACAAAACTGGCAGTGTGTGTCCTCTCATTTACAGCATCGTCATCAGTCAGTTTACCATGACAACTACTCAATCAGGAAAGAAAGACAGAATAATTTTATTAATAAGAATGAAGGAAGAAGGAACGGAAAGATTAGAATGAGAGAAGAACAAAACAATACAAGAATAGAGAAAAAGAAAAACCCGAACAGTGAAATCCCATTCTGTTATTAGTCAAACATAGGGCCAGGGATACATGTAATGATGTATATGTTATTATCGACTTAACAGTGATCATTATCATAATACATTTCTGACGCAGCAATAAAACGAGAGTTCTCTGATAATGGCGATGTGTTTCTTAGGCCTATAGCACGTCAGAGTTTTTGTCCCCTGACTATGCTGACTTCCGGCTGCGCTGTGAGGCTGCGCAGTGGGGCAGTACAAGTCACTTCCCTAGGCCTGTGGCACTGGATGAAGTAGGTCCCAGAGTTCCAACCGGCCCTCATTACTTGAGAGGTGAGATGATATGTGAGGGGGTAATGATATTAAACTGCATATCGACGTCGTCACAGGATTTTGGCGTAACTCATTTCAGACAGCTTTTCAGCTGAAGGCCAAAACTGATTTTTTAAATTATGAAATAGTGTTTATATTTGTACCTGGTATGGCTAGAAAGATGAACGAATGTAAAATCACGTATCGTCCTTCGTATTGCAGAGAATATTTGTCATGAAGAACGATTAACTTGGTCTTAAGCTCAAAAACATCATAATCACTAAGAATCGAGTTACGCTGAAACTCCAGGACGACGACGATATTGAGCGTTGAATGAAATGTTGTCTTATGTAATTGAATACACTTTGTAGTTATCTAGAGTTACAGGAAATTGAGGTTGAAAAATAACATCCGAAACATGATTATAAAGGTCGACTGTTGTCGTTGTTTTTACGTTGGGGAAAAAATAAATGTGATCATTACTCTTACCCTTTGTTTTTACAGGCTGTTTTCTGCAATACTAAGTTGGGTTATGTCTTCCCTATTCTGGGTGAAAGAAAACAAATAAGCAGTTTACGTCTGAAGTACTGACTTCTTATGTCTAGTTCCTCTTAAATACGAACACTTCTACCTTCAACTTAGTTCCAGTAAGCAAAATTGTCTTGAGATAAGTAAATGACGGTTATCAGTTTGTAATATGTTCCACAATTTGTTCAATCGTGTGTCAGTACACAGACAGACACTTACGACAAAACACACACCACCCACGTCGCCCCCGTGTAGCAGTTCGACTGTGGCACCTGCTACTCACACACCACGTGGGTCCTACCTTCCCGATGGCTCCGCCCCCAACACTCTCTATCCACACATTGCCAAAGATGGTAAGTGTTGTCCGCCTAACGTGAATAGCGCCATGACTTAAATGAAGAACATATCTTATACAAACAATTTTGTTAGATATGGCCCCCGTCGTGTTTATTTCTCTTATGTTAAACCTGGGATTCGCTTATATATAAGCATACGATTGATCACTGATCTAAACGTGAAATAGTGTACATTTGTCACGATATCCAACCGAATACAGTTTTGTTTAAACCAAGTGAAGCAAGAAGAGAGCTAGCTGTTGTACCTCTGGCGAATTAAATCTATCTACAGGCTTACGTTTTGTAACTGTCGACAGATTGTGAGCAAATATCAAGCTCGATTATGTATTCAAAATATCTTTGAGCAAAGTCACAGCGTTTTCAACCATTTGAGAAGGTGGGTGTGAACAGCGAAAAATATTATCAAAGCTTTGGAGATACTAATATAATTATACTCTTTTCTTCATAATGTTTGTGTTTGTAGGATGTTGGTTCATTACCGATCACTGCCCCAAGCACCCAACAGCTGAAGGAACGCACAAGGACGACCTGGGCACACAGAACGGGACAGAGGAAGGATGCTTGGCACGTGCAGCACAGCAGTGGATTTGGTGCGGGTCACCCAGCAATGGACGTGTTGTTGCAGTGTATGGACCCACAGGTGAGACAACGAGTATGTGGTGTGTGTGTGTGTGTTTGTGTGTATGTGTGTGTGTTTGTGTGTGCATGAAACACATCAGGGAAAATGGTGCGGGTCATCCACCAATGGACGGGTTGTGGCTGCATGTGTCTGGATTTACAGGTACGATGCTACACTCTAAAGTGTTCCACTGTAGAACGTACTTGAACACAATGAGACACAGTGCACTATTTTACTAGCAAAGTTAAAAATAAGTGTGCTACTTTTGCCAGTAACATTATGCGTTATATTCCACAGTGTTCTGAACTTGTTGCAAAAAGGGTGCTCAAAAGTGAATCACTGCAATTTACAGTGGACGATTAGTAGAAGTAGTATAGTACATGTAGTAATAGAAGCAGAAGTACAAGTAGTAGTAGAGTCGAACCTATCTATAGATAACAACTACGTAAAGGACCGACCACAAGTTGTTTTAATAGAAAGGTGGTCGCTATGAAAAAGCAAACCTCGTCGGGTATCGTGGTGGTGGAGGTCAATGGGAGTAGTGTTTTTTTTAATAGTAAGACATTAATAGGAATATCAGTAGTAGCAGTACGATGTAGGAGAAAAAGAGGCGGAAGTGATAATCGCAGAACAAGCATTAAAAGTGGTAGCAGGTGTAGTTGTTGCTGTTTTTGTACTGTGCCAAACGTCAAATAGTGGTCAAAATTGAAAATACCAAATGACATTGCCCCCAGGTTGCAATGCCAATCGGCGCAAAAGGATGGACCTCTTGTGATGAATGTCTCGATCATGATCAGTACTTGTCAAATGTCGTACTTTGATCAAAATTGAAAATGTTCACTAATATTGACCGCTAGGTGCAATGACCATCGGCGCAGAAGGCTGCTACTTCGCGGAGTATGGGTGCCGCTCCACAACGCCAGGCATTATCCACAGAGACACGTACGCCGAGGCACACGAGAACGCCTCGCACAGCGAAGCCCACTGTCTCAGGAGGGCTTCCCCGCAGTGGATCTACTGTGGGTCACCTGTCGACAGACCTTATACCAGTATCTATGGGCCCACAGGTGAAACTAGAATGACTGTGGACAGTGTTGATGTTGATTGATGGGATGCTAGGTTAAGTGGGAGCAGAGTGAGAGCAAGCTTGGACAGTGATTATATAATAAACGGAATAGCAACAACACAAAAAGAAAAGAGAGCAAGTCGCGTAAGGCGAAATTACTACATTTAGTCAAGCTGTGGAACTCACAGAATGAAACTGAACGCACTGCATTTTTTTTCACAATGACCGTAGTCCGCCGCTAGTGCAAAAGGCAGTGAAAGTGACGAGCCTGTTTAGCGCGGAAGCGGTTGCGCTTTACTGCATAGCACGCTTTACTGTACCTCTCTTCGTTTGAACTTTTTGAGCGTGTTTTTAATCCAAACATATCATATCTATATGTTTTTGGAATCAGGAACCGACAAGGAATAAGATGAAATTGTTTTTAAAACGATTTCGGACATTTAATTTTAATCATAATTTGTATATTTTTAATTTTCAGAGCTTGTTTTTAATCCAAATATAACATATTTATATGTTTTTGGCATCAGAACATGATGAAGAATAAAATAAAAGTAATTTTGGATCGTTTTATAAAAAAATAATTTTAATTACAATTTTCAGATTTTTAATGACCAAAGTCATTAATTAATTTTTAAGCCTCCATGCTGAAATGCAATACCGAAGTCCGGCCTTTGTCGAAGATTGCTTGGCCAAAATTTAAATCAATTTGATTGAAAAATGAAGGTGTGACAGTGCCGCCTCAACTTTTACAAAAAGCCGGATATGACGTCATACAAGACATTTATCGAAAACATGAAAAAAAACGTCTGGGGATATGATACCCAGAAACTCTCATGTAAAATGTCATAAAGATCGGTCCAGTAGTTTACTCTGAATCGCTCTACACACACACATGCAAAAACACACACACAGACACACATACACCACGACCCTCGTCTCGATTCCCCCTCTATGTTAAAACATTTAGTCAAAACTTGACTAAATGTAAAAAGAATGAAACAGTCGAACAGTTTTCTCCAGCGAGGTCGCGCTGATGTGTATCCATTCTAAGCCCTTTAAAAAAGAATGTTGTTGTTGAAAATTGTCATCATGATTGTTTCTGCGTTTGTCCTTATTTTGTAAATAGCACTTTATCGTTCTATTTTATGTCGTGTTCTTGTCTAGTTATCTTTAATCGGGTGAAGAAAACAACAAGTCGCGTAAGGCGAAAATACAATATTTAGTCAAGTAGTTGTCGAACTCACAGAATGAAACTGAACGCAACGCAACGCAGCAAGACCGTATACTCGTAGGATCGTCACTCCACCGCCCGTGGCAAAGGCAGTGCCCGTGGAATTGACAAGAAGAGCGGGGTATTCGTTTTAACTTTCTGAGCGTGTTTTTAATCCAAACATATCATATCTATATATTTTTGGAATCAGGAACCGACAAGGAATAAGATGAAAGTGTTTTTAAATTGATTTCGAAAAAAAAAATTTGATAATACTTTTTATATATTTAATTTTCAGAGCTTGTTTTTAATCCGAATATAACATATTTATATGTTTTTGGAATCAGCAAATGATGGAGAATAAGATAAACGTAAATTTGGATCGTTTTATAAATGTTTATTTTTTTTTACAATTTTCAGATTTTTAATGACCAAAGTCATTAATTAATTTTTAAGCCACCAAGCTGAAATGCAATACCGAAGTCCGGGCTTCGTCGAAGATTACTTGACCAAAATTTCAACCAATTTGGTTGAAAAATGAGGGCGTGACAGTGCCGCCTCAACTTTCACGAAAAGCCGGATATGACGTCATCAAAGACATTTATAAAAAAAATGAAGAAAACGTTCGGGGATTTCATACCCAGGAACTCTCATGTCAAATTTCATAAAGATCGGTCCAGTAGTTTAGTCTGAATCGCTCTACACACACACACACACACGCACGCACATACACCACGACCCTCGTTTCGATTCCCCCTCGATGTTAAAATATTTAGTCAAAACTTGACTAAATATAAACAAGTCGCGTAAGGCGAAAATACAATATTTAGTCAAGTAGCTGTCGAACTCACAGAATGAAACTGAACGCAATGCCATTTTTCAGCAAGACCGTATACTCGTAGCATCGTCAGTCCACCGCTCATGGCAAAGGCAGTGAAATTGACAAGAAGAGCGGGGTAGTAGTTGCGCTAAGAAGGATAGCACGCTTTTCTGTACCTCTCTTTGTTTTAACTTTCTGAGCGTGTTTTTAATCCAAACATATCATATCTATATGTTTTTGGAATCAGGAACCGACAAGGAATAAGATGAAAGTGTTTTTAAATTGATTTCGACAATTTAATTTTGATAATAATTTTTATATATTTAATTTTCAGAGCTTGTTTTTAATCCGAATATAACATATTTATATGTTTTTGGAATCAGCAAATGATGGAGAATAAGATAAACGTAAATTTGGATCGTTTTATAAATTTTTATTTTTTTTTACAATTTTCAGATTTTTAATGACCAAAGTCATTAATTAATTTTTAAGCCACCAAGCTGAAATGCAATACCGAAGTCCGGGCTTCGTCGAAGATTACTTGACCAAAATTTCAACCAATTTGGTTGAAAAATGAGGGCGTGACAGTGCCGCCTCAACTTTCACGAAAAGCCGGATATGACGTCATCAAAGACATTTATCAAAAAAATGAAAAAAACGTTCGGGGATTTCATACCCAGGAACTCTCATGTCAAATTTCATAAAGATCGGTCCAGTAGTTTAGTCTGAATCGCTCTACACACACACACACACACACACGCACACACACACGCACATACACCACGACCCTCGTTTCGATTCCCCCTCGATGTTAAAATATTTAGTCAAAACTTGACTAAATATAAAAAACCAAGTGCTGTCTTGATACACACAAAAACCTGTGTACAGTGGTACCCCTCTAAACACCGGAGGAAATCAGGTCATAAAAAGGGTCCTACATTGGAGGTCATGAAAAGATAAATCTAAAAACTCAAGGTCTCAAAAAGAGTAAAGTCTTAAATTGGGGGCCTTAAAAGGGAGTTCCAGTGTATTGATACTCCTGTGTGATCAATAATACAAAGCTTGTTTTTCATTTCTATGTTGTTCTGTGTTCTAGGAGCGTTCAGGACGGCAGGAGCGGGCTGTTGGGTCAAGGTCAGGTCATGTCCAGCTCACCGTGACCAGGAGGGTTTCTTCTTTGATGCCTGGGGTGCAACCAACCGTGACACAGGTAAGTCGAATCATTTGATGAAAATGTATGCAGTTAGTGTTGGATGCCTGCATATTACCAGCCACCTCCTAGCCACACAGCATATGAATGTTGTTCCGAAGTTAATGTTAAAGATGAAATAGACAGGTCGTATGAATTCATTGAAACAATGTGTACAGCTACTACTGGATTGAGTGTCGATTATCAGCCAGGTCCTTTCTACGAAGTGCATGATTTGGCATGTTTAGTTCAGCATTCACTTACAAGCATTCTAGGTGGAAGGTCGAATGAATTAATGCAATAAATATATTCTTTTACTATCGGGTTCTTTGTCTATGATAACCAGTTTAATCTTATCACAGACCATACGGAATGTGTTCTGAAATGAAATTTAAGGATGCTGGTAAGAGGTCGAAAATTTGTAAAGTTACAACTAGGACCGTAGCATATCCAAGAACAGTGATTATATGAATGTAAATAGGATTACGGGTTATATAAATAGCTTTCCTAAATGAATAAGAAGGCATGCATCAAAGCAAGCATAATTATTTGCGAATATCAAATTTAATATCTTTTGCGGGTTTAATGCAGGAAGCGACAGAGAAGAATGCTACGGTCGTGCTCAGTACTTCTGGGCTAAGTGTGGTTCCCATAGCAACTCTCCTGTCACTGCCTACTTCCGGCCACAAGGAAGCAGTCACACCTACCCATAAATCGGATACATATCTCTATATTGATGTGTTCTGCGTTTAATAAATGATTGACGACTTTTGTACCTCTTTGTCTGTCCCTTTACTCCGCCTGTCTGTCTGTTTGTTTGTCTGTCTGACTGACTGAGTGTCTCTCTCTCTAATCATGAAGTCATTATAATTGTTTATACTGTAAAAGAAAATGCAAATTGGCAAAATTTAGCACATTTTGTGAACTTAGACAGACTTTTGCATTATACAGGGTGGTCCCAAAAAATGTAGACAGTTTTGCGTGCCTGTCATTTCTGCTACAGGGCTCCCACCTATTCTTTTTCACCTGGAATGTCTCACACAAGCATGAAAGTTTAGTAAGGCACAGTTTTTTCTTCTTTGCAACATCATTTCTGGGCGTAGTTCAATAGTTCATCACATTCTCAATCCAAGCACTTCGTCCCCAGATCTTTCTCCTCCAGATTTCTTCCTCTGGGGGTACCTGAAAGAAAGGGTTTACCACAACAATCCACAGACAATACAAGCGCTAAAGGAGAACATTCTTCGTGAAATCAGGAGGATTCCACTCGAGACCGTGGACAGAGTTAGCAACAACTTCAATGTCCGTGTCGCAGCCGTAATCCAGAGACTAGGTGCTTGGATTGAGAATGTGATGAACTATTGAACTACGCCCAGAAATGATGTTGCAAAGAAGAAAAAACTGTGCCTTACTACACTTTCGTGCTTGTGTGAGACATTCCAGGTGAAAAAGAATAGGTGGAAACCCTGTAGCAGAAATGACAGGCACGCAAAACTGTCTACATTTTCTTGGACCACCCTGTAGGTACTGTGAACGCTATACTGACTTCGACTCGAAGCATGTTCTTGCCTATAATACGTACATGATATTAAAAGAAACATTCTTTGTTATCAAACTGTGGCTACAGTTGGGGACGAAAGTTCGCAAACATTGGGAAATATACGAAGTTTAATATGTTGGGTGCATGTCCACCAACTCTTCGCTTTTTGGTCAAACGCCACCCGAGGCCGCTGCATGCGGATGGACATTTCGAGTCTACAACATATTGTAATTCAATCAAGTTGGCGTTTTAATTAAACAGATCCTTTGATTGGTCAGAATGCCCAAACTCATTAAAAATTACCGGTCATTAAATATAGGTTACACACTCCGAGTTCTGAATATCGTGCATATTTTCCCTAGGGTCGATTTTCAGGTATTACCGAGCCTCTGGCGAGGTAATACCTGTAAATCGACCCGAGGGAAAATATGCCCGATATTCAGGACGAGGTGTGTAAGCTTTTTATCCCATTACTCCGACGTTTTCATTAAAAAACCGAACTTTTTGTGACACAAACTCTGCGAGTGCCTGTTTACTGCTCATCACACCTTCTGCCACCGAAAATCGTGTCATGATATTCATGTGCGAAACGAGTCCCCTTTTGTCTTTTTGTTTCCAGGATTGTGCCGTTGAATGCATTTGATACTGTGCAGTTACCGGCCTGTTTCAGTCGGTTACCCGAGCTGGCATTCGTCAAAACTGCGAAAGACCGCATTCTGATAATCTTCGCTTCACAGCTAGCGACGGGAGAGAATGATACCCGAAGGGAAGTAACTCAGTTTTGACCTGATTTCAGGATTCGAAAGACCGCGTGTGTGATTTTACAAGCGATGAAGATGATTGCTGAGTTTGTGCTTATTCGAGCCTTTGTGCTTCAGTGTTCAAATGTGTATTACCTGCTTCTTCAATCGTCACTTACTAATTGTGACCCTCCACCACGGGATGAGTCGCATGTCACCTTTGCATGATTTTCATATTTTTACATTTTCCTAAAGAGTGTTTTATGCTCTATCCAGTGGTGAAAACCGTTTCAGAAAAGAGCAAAAACTGTTTGAGTTATAAGCCTGTGACTAAGGTGACCCACACACTGTTACCAGACACTCACACAAGACTTATATTAAGCCTAGCGCAGAACCGCGCGAGGTGACATGCGACTCATTTCGTGGTGGAGGGTCACAATTTAGGTGAGCCTAACTTTGATGTCTGTCGTTGTCTTAGGCCATTAGGTATCTGGCGCACCACTGTCGAGTTGTTTTTATGCGGCAACGCATGTAGCCTAGTGGTCTCTATATGTCCTAGATCCGACCTTCTTCGCCACCTTTTATTCTAACAGTATCACCAACTTTGAAAATGGCAATTTCCATGCTGGTCAACTTGAGCCGAAGATACTACATGTATAGCAAACGACAGATCCTGCAGCAGACGACAGATCTGTAGCAGACGACTGTTCAGACAGCCTTGTTCTATTGAACCATATTTAGCAATATATGCTCTAAAAGCGATAACAAATGAACAAAACTATAAGCATACTGTTTTATTGTAAGTTTTATTTTGTCGCTCAAGATTTTGAATCAGGATGCTCTTGGGATTGATCTAAGCGGTTTCCCATGAAGCGTACCTCGTTACGACAACTTTACTAGAGTTGTGCGCCTTGAATCACTGTGTGTCTGTGTCGCTCTCTCTCGTGCTCTGTCTCTCTCTCAGTCTCACCGCGTCGGACAACTCATAAATAGATCCTACATACGTGAGAGAGACACCCGTGAGATAATAATCGTTCAAATCACACGTGTGTATATCATGTAAATGAGGTCATGTCAAGCAAGTCTGGCAGGGACCTGTTTTTCCACTGCTTATGATGCCAAAGTCACTGAGACAAACGTCATTATAGAAACAAAAATTGCGCTCGCTAATTACCCTCGATGAATCTTTAGAACTAACACGTCACGCCACACTTTCAGAGTGACGTTTCTTTGCTTTGACGTAATAGATTGCACGAGGCTTTAGAAGAGATCGAGGTTCCAAAACAAGCGTCTTCAATTAATCTGCCTCGACTGCAGGACATTTTCAGTAAAATACACGTAAGTACAGTATGTAGGATAAACAGAATACTAAATGGTTTGCTGTGTCGTACCAGATTTACACTCGTTGCTTTTTCAAATAGTGAACAGCTCGCTTTCGCTCGCAGTTCAATATTTTAAAAAACAAACTCGTGTAAATCTGGTACGACACAGCAAGCCATGTGGTATTCTCTATTTATCTTCACTCAGCTCTTCACCCAAACAGATTATGTACATTCTTTGTTGTTTTCTTTATTTCTTCAATGATAATGTTTGTAGATCGTTAGCCAAACGTCAGTTCGACTTTTATACCGCAGAATATCTCAATCGTTTTGCTGAAAAAAAGTAGTCCCCGAGTTAACGATAAATATGCAGATGACCTAAATTATTCAAATGTACTCTGAGAGTGGTTATCGACAATTAATGACCGGTAATTTTTAATGAGTTGGGGCATTCTGACCAATCACAGGATCTGTTTCATTAAAACGCCAACTTGATTGAATTACAATCCACGATGACGACCTCGAAGTTTCAAATGGAAGCATGTTAATGTGTAATTGCTTGCACAAGTATACTACGTCAAGATGTTTTGACGTCAATGCATCCTGAAATCATTTCTCTCTGGTGTC